>NC_134359.1:10901407-11191407 GCF_048569485.1 Anomaloglossus baeobatrachus | reverse complement strand
GTCCTCCTGTAGTGTAGTCACACAGTCCTCCTGTAGTGTAGTCACACAGCCCTCCTGTAGTGTAGTCACACCGTCCTCCTGTAGTGTAGTCACACAGCCCTCCTGCAGTGTAGTCACACAGCCCTCCTGCAGTGTAGTCACACAGCCCTCCTGTAGTGTAGTCACACAGCCCTCCTGTAGTGTAGTCACACAGCCCTCCTGTAGTGTAGTCACACAGTCCTCCTGTAGTATAGTCACACAGTCCTCCTGTAGTGTAGTCACACAGTCCTCCTGTAGTGTAGTCACACAGCCCTCCTGTAGTGTAGTCACACAGCCCTCCTGTAGTGTAGTCACACAGCCCCCCTGTAGTGTAGTCACACAGTCCTCCTGTAGTGTAGTCACACAGCCCTCCTGTAGTGTAGTCACACAGCCCTCCTGTAGTGTAGTCACACAGCCCCCCTGTAGTGTAGTCACACAGCCCTCCTGTAGTGTAGTCACACAGCCCTCCTGCAGTGTAGTCACACAGCCCTCCTGCAGTGTAGTCACACAGCCCTCCTGTAGTGTAGTCACACAGTCCTCCTGTAGTGTAGTCACACAGTCCTCCTGTAGTATAGTCACACAGTCCTCCTGTAGTGTAGTCACACAGTCCTCCTGTAGTGTAGTCACACAGCCCTCCTGTAGTGTAGTCACACAGTCCTCCTGTAGTGTAGTCACACAGTCCTCCTGTAGTGTAGTCACACAGCCCTCCTGTAGTGTAGTCACACAGTCCTCCTGTAGTGCAGTCACACAGCCCTCCTGTAGTGTAGTCACACAGTCCTCCTGTAGTGTAGTCACACAGCCCTCCTGTAGTGTAGTCACACAGCCCTCCTGTAGTGTAGTCACACAGCCCTCCTGTAGTGTAGTCACACAGCCCTCCTGTAGTGTAGTCACACAGCCCTCCTGTAGTGTAGTCACACAGCCCTCCTGTAGTGTAGTCACACAGCCCTCCTGTAGTGTAGTCACACAGCCCTCCTGTAGTGTAGTCACACAGCCCTCCTGTAGTGTAGTCACACAGCCCTCCTGTAGTGTAGTCACACAGCCCTCCTGTAGTGTAGTCACACAGTCCTCCTGTAGTGTAGTCACACAGCCCTCCTGCAGTGTAGTCACACAGCCCTCCTGTAGTGTAGTCACACAGCCCTCCTGTAGTGTAGTCACACAGCCCTCCTGTAGTGTAGTCACACAGCCCTCCTGTAGTGTAGTCACACCGTCCTCCTGTAGTGTAGTCACACAGCCCTCCTGTAGTGTAGTCACACAGCCCTCCTGTAGTGTAGTCACACAGCCCTCCTGTAGTGTAGTCACACAGTCCTCCTGTAGTGTAGTCACACAGCCCTCCTGTAGTGTAGTCACACCGTCCTCCTGTAGTGTAGTCACACAGCCCTCCTGTAGTGTAGTCACACAGCCCTCCTGTAGTGTAGTCACACAGCCCCCCTGTAGTGTAGTCACACAGCCCTCCTGTAGTGTAGTCACACAGCCCTCCTGTAGTGTAGTCACACAGCCCTCCTGTAGTGTAGTCACACAGCCCTCCTGTAGTGTAGTCACACAGCCCTCCTGTAGTGTAGTCACACAGTCCTCCTGTAGTGCAGTCACACAGTCCTCCTGTAGTGTAGTCACACAGCCCTCCTGTAGTGTCGTCACACAGCCCTCCTGTAGTGTAGTCACACAGCCCTCCTGTAGTGTAGTCACACAGCCCTCCTGTAGTGTAGTCACACAGTCCTCCTGTAGTGCAGTCACACAGTCCTCCTGTAGTGTAGTCACACAGCCCTCCTGTAGTGTAGTCACACAGCCCTCCTGTAGTGTAGTCACACAGCCCTCCTGTAGTGTAGTCTCACAGCCCTCCTGTAGTGTAGTCACACAGCCCTCCTGTAGTGTAGTCACACAGCCCTCCTGTAGTGTTGTCACACAGCCCTCCTGTAGTGTACTCACACAGCCCTCCTGTAGTGTAGTCACACAGCCCTCCTGTAGTGTAGTAACACAGCCCTCCTGTAGTGTAGTCACACAGCCCTCCTGTAGTGTAGTCTCACAGCCCTCCTGTAGTGTAGTCACACAGCCCTCCTGTAGTGTAGTCACACAGCCCTCCTGTAGTGTTGTCACACAGCCCTCCTGTAGTGTACTCACACAGCCCTCCTGTAGTGTAGTCACACAGCCCTCCTGTAGTGTAGTCACACAGTTCTCCTGTAGTGTAGTCACACAGCCCTCCTGTAGTGTAGTCACACAGCCCTCCTGTAGTGTAGTCACACAGCCCTCCTGTAGTGTAGTCACACAGTCCTCCTGTAGTGTAGTCACACAGTCCTCCTGTAGTGTAGTCACACAGCCCTCCTGTAGTGTAGTCACACAGCCCTCCTGTAGTGTAGTCACACAGCCCTCCTGTAGTGTAGTCACACAGCCCTCCTGCAGTGTAGTCACACAGCACTCCTGTAGTGTAGTCACACAGCCCTCCTGTAGTGTAGTCACACAGCCCTCCTGTAGTGTAGTCACACAGCCCTCCTGTAGTGTAGTCACACAGCCCTCCTGTAGTGTAGTCACACAGCCCTCCTGTAGTGTAGTCACTGTAGTGTAGTCACACAGCCCTCCTGTAGTGTAGTCACACAGTCCTCCTGTAGTGTAGTCACACAGTCCTCCTGTAGTGTAGTCACACAGCACTCCTGTAGTGTAGTCACACAGCCCTCCTGTAGTGTAGTCACACAGCCCTCCTGTAGTGTAGTCACACAGCCCTCCTGTAGTGTAGTCACACAGCCCTCCTGTAGTGTAGTCACACAGCCCTCCTGTAGTGCAGTCACACAGCCCTCCTGTAGTGTAGTCACACAGCACTCCTGTAGTGTAGTCACACAGCCCTCCTGTAGTGTAGTCACACAGCCCTCCTGTAGTGTAGTCACACAGCCCTCCTGTAGTGTAGTCACACAGCCCTCCTGTAGTGTAGTCACACAGCCCTCCTGTAGTGTAGTCACACAGCCCTCCTGTAGTGTAGTCACACAGCCCTCCTGTAGTGCAGTCACACAGCCCTCCTGTAGTGTAGTCACACAGCACTCCTGTAGTGTAGTCACACAGCACTCCTGTAGTGTAGTCACACAGTCCTCCTGTAGTGTAGTCACACAGTCCTCCTGTAGTGTAGTCACACAGCCCTCCTGCAGTGTAGTCACACAGCCCTCCTGTAGTGTAGTCACACAGCCCTCCTGTAGTGTAGTCACACAGCCCTCCTGTAGTGTAGTCACACAGCCCTCCTGTAGTGTAGTCACACAGCCCTCCTGTAGTGTAGTCACACAGCCCTCCTGTAGTGTAGTCACACAGCCCTCCTGTAGTGTAGTCACACAGTCCTCCTGTAGTGTAGTCACACAGCCCTCCTGTAGTGTAGTCACACCGTCCTCCTGTAGTGTAGTCACACAGCCCTCCTGTAGTGTAGTCACACAGCCCTCCTGTAGTGTAGTCACACAGCCCTCCTGTAGTGTAGTCACACAGTCCTCCTGTAGTGTAGTCACACAGCCCTCCTGTAGTGTAGTCACACTGTCCTCCTGTAGTGTAGTCACACAGCCCTCCTGTAGTGTAGTCACACAGCCCTCCTGTAGTGTAGTCACACAGCCCTCCTGTAGTGTAGTCACACAGCCCTCCTGTAGTGTAGTCACACAGCCCTCCTGTAGTGTAGTCACACAGTCCTCCTGTAGCGCAGTCACACAGTCCTCCTGTAGTGTAGTCACACAGCCCTCCTGTAGTGTCGTCACACAGCCCTCCTGTAGTGTAGTCACACAGCCCTCCTGTAGTGTAGTTACACAGCCCTCCTGTAGTGTAGTCACACAGCCCTCCTGTAGTATAGTCACACAGTCCTCCTGTAGTGCAGTCACACAGTCCTCCTGTAGTGTAGTCACACAGCCCTCCTGTAGTGTAGTCACACAGCCCTCCTGTAGTGTAGTCACACAGCCCTCCTGTAGTGTAGTCACACAGCCCTCCTGTAGTGTAGTCACACAGCCCTCCTGTAGTGTAGTCACACAGCCCTCCTGTAGTGTAGTCACACAGCCCTCCTGTAGTGCAGTCACACAGCCCTCCTGTAGTGTAGTCACACAGCCCTCCTGTAGTGTAGTCACACAGCCCTCCTGTAGTGCAGTCACACAGCCCTCCTGTAGTGTAGTCACACAGCACTCCTGTAGTGTAGTCACACAGCCCTCCTGTAGTGTAGTCACACAGCCCTCCTGTAGTGTAGTCACACAGCCCTCCTGTAGTGTAGTCACACAGCCCTCCTGTAGTGTAGTCACACAGCCCTCCTGTAGTGTAGTCACACAGCCCTCCTGTAGTGTAGTCACACAGCCCTCCTGTAGTGCAGTCACACAGCCCTCCTGTAGTGTAGTCACACAGCACTCCTGTAGTGTAGTCACACAGCCCTCCTGTAGTGTAGTCACACAGTCCTCCTGTAGTGTAGTCACACAGTCCTCCTGTAGTGTAGTCACACAGCCCTCCTGCAGTGTAGTCACACAGCCCTCCTGTAGTGTAGTCACACAGCCCTCCTGTAGTGTAGTCACACAGCCCTCCTGTAGTGTAGTCACACAGCCCTCCTGTAGTGTAGTCACACAGCCCTCCTGTAGTGTAGTCACACAGCCCTCCTGTAGTGTAGTCACACAGCCCTCCTGTAGTGTAGTCACACAGTCCTCCTGTAGTGTAGTCACACAGCCCTCCTGTAGTGTAGTCACACCGTCCTCCTGTAGTGTAGTCACACAGTCCTCCTGTAGTGTAGTCACACAGTCCTCCTGTAGTGCAGTCACACAGTCCTCCTGTAGTATAGTCACACAGCCCTCCTGTAGTGTAGTCACACAGCCCTCCTGCAGTGTAGTCACACAGCCCTCCTGTAGTGTAGTCACACAGCCCTCCTGTAGTGTAGTCACACAGCCCTCCTGTAGTGTAGTCACACAGCCCTCCTGTAGTGTAGTCACACAGTCCTCCTGTAGTGTAGTCACACAGCCCCCCTGTAGTGTAGTCACACAGCCCTCCTGTAGTGTAGTCACACAGCCCTCCTGTAGTGTAGTCACACAGCCCTCCTGTAGTGTAGTCACACCGTCCTCCTGTAGTATAGTCACACAGCCCTCCTGTAGTGTAGTCACACTGTCCTCCTGTAGTGTAGTCACACAGCCCTCCTGTAGTGTAGTCACACAGCCCTCCTGTAGTGTAGTCACACAGCCCTCCTGTAGTGTAGTCACACAGCCCTCCTGTAGTGTAGTCACACAGCCCTCCTGTAGTGTAGTCACACAGTCCTCCTGTAGTGCAGTCACACAGTCCTCCTGTAGTGTAGTCACACAGCCCTCCTGTAGTGTCGTCACACAGACCTCCTGTAGTGTAGTCACACAGCCCTCCTGTAGTGTAGTTACACAGCCCTCCTGTAGTGTAGTCACACAGCCCTCCTGTAGTGTAGTCACACAGTCCTCCTGTAGTGCAGTCACACAGTCCTCCTGTAGTGTAGTCACACAGCCCTCCTGTAGTGTAGTCACACAGCCCTCCTGTAGTGTAGTCACACAGCCCTCCTGTAGTGTAGTCTCACAGCCCTCCTGTAGTGTAGTCACACAGCCCTCCTGTAGTGTAGTCACACAGCCCTCCTGTAGTGTTGTCACACAGCCCTCCTGTAGTGTACTCACACAGCCCTCCTGTAGTGTAGTCACACAGCCCTCCTGTAGTGTAGTCACACAGCCCTCCTGTAGTGTAGTCACACAGCCCTCCTGTAGTGTAGTCTCACAGCCCTCCTGTAGTGTAGTCACACAGCCCTCCTGTAGTGTAGTCACACAGCCCTCCTGTAGTGTTGTCACACAGCCCTCCTGTAGTGTACTCACACAGCCCTCCTGTAGTGTAGTCACACAGCCCTCCTGTAGTGTAGTCACACAGTCCTCCTGTAGTGTAGTCACACAGCCCTCCTGTAGTGTAGTCACACAGCCCTCCTGTAGTGTAGTCACACAGCCCTCCTGTAGTGTAGTCACACAGTCCTCCTGTAGTGTAGTCACACAGTCCTCCTGTAGTGTAGTCACACAGCCCTCCTGTAGTGTAGTCACACAGCCCTCCTGTAGTGTAGTCACACAGCCCTCCTGTAGTGTAGTCACACAGCCCTCCTGTAGTGTAGTCACACAGCCCTCCTGTAGTGTAGTCACACAGTCCTCCTGTGGTGCAGTCACACAGTCCTCCTGTAGTATAGTCACACAGTCCTCCTGTAGTGTAGTCACACAGCCCTCCTGTAGTGTAGTCACACAGCCCTCCTGTAGTGCAGTCACACAGCCCTCCTGTAGTGCAGTCACACAGCCCTCCTGTAGTGTAGTCTCACAGCCCTCCTGTAGTGTAGTCACACAGCCCTCCTGTAGTGTAGTCACACAGCCCTCCTGTAGTGTTGTCACACAGCCCTCCTGTAGTGTACTCACACAGCCCTCCTGTAGTGTAGTCACACAGCCCTCCTGTAGTGTAGTCACACAGCCCTCCTGTAGTGTAGTCACACAGCCCTCCTGTAGTGTAGTCTCACAGCCCTCCTGTAGTGTAGTCACACAGCCCTCCTGTAGTGTAGTCACACAGCCCTCCTGTAGTGTTGTCACACAGCCCTCCTGTAGTGTACTCACACAGCCCTCCTGTACTGTAGTCACACAGCCCTCCTGTAGTGTAGTCACACAGTCCTCCTGTAGTGTAGTCACACAGCCCTCCTGTAGTGTAGTCACACAGTCCTCCTGTAGTGCAGTCACACAGTCCTCCTGTAGTGTAGTCACACAGCCCTCCTGTAGTGTAGTCACACAGCCCTCCTGCAGTGTAGTCACACAGCCCTCCTGTAGTGTAGTCACACAGCCCTCCTGTAGTGTAGTCACACAGCCCTCCTGTAGTGTAGTCACACAGTCCTCCTGTAGTGTAGTCACACAGCCCTCCTGTAGTGTAGTCACACAGTCCTCCTGTAGTGTAGTCACACAGCCCTCCTGTAGTGTAGTCACACAGCCCTCCTGTAGTGTAGTCACACAGCCCTCCTGTAGTGTAGTCACACAGCCCTCCTGTAGTGTAGTCACACAGCCCTCCTGTAGTGTAGTCACACAGCCCTCCTGTAGTGTAGTCACACAGCCCTCCTGTAGTGTAGTCACACAGTCCTCCTGTAGTGTAGTCACACAGCCCTCCTGCAGTGTAGTCACACAGCCCTCCTGTAGTGTAGTCACACAGCCCTCCTGTAGTGTAGTCACACAGCCCTCCTGTAGTGTAGTCACACAGCCCTCCTGTAGTGTAGTCACACCGTCCTCCTGTAGTGTAGTCACACAGCCCTCCTGTAGTGTAGTCACACAGCCCTCCTGTAGTGTAGTCACACAGCCCTCCTGTAGTGTAGTCACACAGTCCTCCTGTAGTGTAGTCACACAGCCCTCCTGTAGTGTAGTCACACCGTCCTCCTGTAGTGTAGTCACACAGCCCTCCTGTAGTGTAGTCACACAGCCCTCCTGTAGTGTAGTCACACAGCCCCCCTGTAGTGTAGTCACACAGCCCTCCTGTAGTGTAGTCACACAGCCCTCCTGTAGTGTAGTCACACAGCCCTCCTGTAGTGTAGTCACACAGCCCTCCTGTAGTGTAGTCACACAGCCCTCCTGTAGTGTAGTCACACAGTCCTCCTGTAGTGCAGTCACACAGTCCTCCTGTAGTGTAGTCACACAGCCCTCCTGTAGTGTCGTCACACAGCCCTCCTGTAGTGTAGTCACACAGCCCTCCTGTAGTGTAGTCACACAGCCCTCCTGTAGTGTAGTCACACAGTCCTCCTGTAGTGCAGTCACACAGTCCTCCTGTAGTGTAGTCACACAGCCCTCCTGTAGTGTAGTCACACAGCCCTCCTGTAGTGTAGTCACACAGCCCTCCTGTAGTGTAGTCTCACAGCCCTCCTGTAGTGTAGTCACACAGCCCTCCTGTAGTGTAGTCACACAGCCCTCCTGTAGTGTTGTCACACAGCCCTCCTGTAGTGTACTCACACAGCCCTCCTGTAGTGTAGTCACACAGCCCTCCTGTAGTGTAGTAACACAGCCCTCCTGTAGTGTAGTCACACAGCCCTCCTGTAGTGTAGTCTCACAGCCCTCCTGTAGTGTAGTCACACAGCCCTCCTGTAGTGTAGTCACACAGCCCTCCTGTAGTGTTGTCACACAGCCCTCCTGTAGTGTACTCACACAGCCCTCCTGTAGTGTAGTCACACAGCCCTCCTGTAGTGTAGTCACACAGTTCTCCTGTAGTGTAGTCACACAGCCCTCCTGTAGTGTAGTCACACAGCCCTCCTGTAGTGTAGTCACACAGCCCTCCTGTAGTGTAGTCACACAGTCCTCCTGTAGTGTAGTCACACAGTCCTCCTGTAGTGTAGTCACACAGCCCTCCTGTAGTGTAGTCACACAGCCCTCCTGTAGTGTAGTCACACAGCCCTCCTGTAGTGTAGTCACACAGCCCTCCTGTAGTGTAGTCACACAGCCCTCCTGTAGTGTAGTCACTGTAGTGTAGTCACACAGCCCTCCTGTAGTGTAGTCACACAGTCCTCCTGTAGTGTAGTCACACAGTCCTCCTGTAGTGTAGTCACACAGCACTCCTGTAGTGTAGTCACACAGCCCTCCTGTAGTGTAGTCACACAGCCCTCCTGTAGTGTAGTCACACAGCCCTCCTGTAGTGTAGTCACACAGCCCTCCTGTAGTGTAGTCACACAGCCCTCCTGTAGTGCAGTCACACAGCCCTCCTGTAGTGTAGTCACACAGCACTCCTGTAGTGTAGTCACACAGCCCTCCTGTAGTGTAGTCACACAGCCCTCCTGTAGTGTAGTCACACAGCCCTCCTGTAGTGTAGTCACACAGCCCTCCTGTAGTGTAGTCACACAGCCCTCCTGTAGTGTAGTCACACAGCCCTCCTGTAGTGTAGTCACACAGCCCTCCTGTAGTGCAGTCACACAGCCCTCCTGTAGTGTAGTCACACAGCACTCCTGTAGTGTAGTCACACAGCACTCCTGTAGTGTAGTCACACAGTCCTCCTGTAGTGTAGTCACACAGTCCTCCTGTAGTGTAGTCACACAGCCCTCCTGCAGTGTAGTCACACAGCCCTCCTGTAGTGTAGTCACACAGCCCTCCTGTAGTGTAGTCACACAGCCCTCCTGTAGTGTAGTCACACAGCCCTCCTGTAGTGTAGTCACACAGCCCTCCTGTAGTGTAGTCACACAGCCCTCCTGTAGTGTAGTCACACAGCCCTCCTGTAGTGTAGTCACACAGTCCTCCTGTAGTGTAGTCACACAGCCCTCCTGTAGTGTAGTCACACCGTCCTCCTGTAGTGTAGTCACACAGCCCTCCTGTAGTGTAGTCACACAGCCCTCCTGTAGTGTAGTCACACAGCCCTCCTGTAGTGTAGTCACACAGTCCTCCTGTAGTGTAGTCACACAGCCCTCCTGTAGTGTAGTCACACAGTCCTCCTGTAGTGTAGTCACACAGCCCTCCTGTAGTGTAGTCACACAGCCCTCCTGTAGTGTAGTCACACAGCCCTCCTGTAGTGTAGTCACACAGCCCTCCTGTAGTGTAGTCACACAGCCCTCCTGTAGTGTAGTCACACAGCCCTCCTGTAGTGCAGTCACACAGCCCTCCTGTAGTGTAGTCACACAGCACTCCTGTAGTGTAGTCACACAGCCCTCCTGTAGTGTAGTCACACAGTCCTCCTGTAGTGTAGTCACACAGTCCTCCTGTAGTGTAGTCACACAGCCCTCCTGCAGTGTAGTCACACAGCCCTCCTGTAGTGTAGTCACACAGCCCTCCTGTAGTGTAGTCACACAGCCCTCCTGTAGTGTAGTCACACAGCCCTCCTGTAGTGTAGTCACACAGCCCTCCTGTAGTGTAGTCACACAGCCCTCCTGTAGTGTAGTCACACAGCCCTCCTGTAGTGTAGTCACACAGTCCTCCTGTAGTGTAGTCACACAGCCCTCCTGTAGTTATTCACACCGTCCTCCTGTAGTGTAGTCACACAGCCCTCCTGTAGTGTAGTCACACAGCCCTCCTGTAGTGTAGTCACACAGCCCTCCTGTAGTGTAGTCACACAGTCCTCCTGTAGTGTAGTCACACAGCCCTCCTGTAGTGTAGTCACACTGTCCTCCTGTAGTGTAGTCACACAGCCCTCCTGTAGTGTAGTCACACAGCCCTCCTGTAGTGTAGTCACACAGCCCTCCTGTAGTGTAGTCACACAGCCCTCCTGTAGTGTAGTCACACAGCCCTCCTGTAGTGTAGTCACACAGTCCTCCTGTAGTGCAGTCACACAGTCCTCCTGTAGTGTAGTCACACAGCCCTCCTGTAGTGTCGTCACACAGCCCTCCTGTAGTGTAGTCACACAGCCCTCCTGTAGTGTAGTTACACAGCCCTCCTGTAGTGTAGTCACACAGCCCTCCTGTAGTGTAGTCACACAGTCCTCCTGTAGTGCAGTCACACAGTCCTCCTGTAGTGTAGTCACACAGCCCTCCTGTAGTGTAGTCACACAGCCCTCCTGTAGTGTAGTCACACAGCCCTCCTGTAGTGTAGTCTCACAGCCCTCCTGTAGTGTAGTCACACAGCCCTCCTGTAGTGTAGTCACACAGCCCTCCTGTAGTGTTGTCACACAGCCCTCCTGTAGTGTACTCACACAGCCCTCCTGTAGTGTAGTCACACAGCCCTCCTGTAGTGTAGTCACACAGCCCTCCTGTAGTGTAGTCACACAGCCCTCCTGTAGTGTAGTCTCACAGCCCTCCTGTAGTGTAGTCACACAGCCCTCCTGTAGTGTAGTCACACAGCCCTCCTGTAGTGTTGTCACACAGCCCTCCTGTAGTGTACTCACACAGCCCTCCTGTAGTGTAGTCACACAGCCCTCCTGTAGTGTAGTCACACAGTCCTCCTGTAGTGTAGTCACACAGCCCTCCTGTAGTGTAGTCACACAGCCCTCCTGTAGTGTAGTCACACAGCCCTCCTGTAGTGTAGTCACACAGTCCTCCTGTAGTGTAGTCACACAGTCCTCCTGTAGTGTAGTCACACAGCCCTCCTGTAGTGTAGTCACACAGCCCTCCTGTAGTGTAGTCACACAGCCCTCCTGTAGTGTAGTCACACAGCCCTCCTGTAGTGTAGTCACACAGCCCTCCTGTAGTGTAGTCACACAGTCCTCCTGTGGTGCAGTCACACAGTCCTCCTGTAGTATAGTCACACAGTCCTCCTGTAGTGTAGTCACACAGCCCTCCTGTAGTGTAGTCACACAGCCCTCCTGTAGTGCAGTCACACAGCCCTCCTGTAGTGCAGTCACACAGCCCTCCTGTAGTGTAGTCTCACAGCCCTCCTGTAGTGTAGTCACACAGCCCTCCTGTAGTGTAGTCACACAGCCCTCCTGTAGTGTTGTCACACAGCCCTCCTGTAGTGTACTCACACAGCCCTCCTGTAGTGTAGTCACACAGCCCTCCTGTAGTGTAGTCACACAGCCCTCCTGTAGTGTAGTCACACAGCCCTCCTGTAGTGTAGTCTCACAGCCCTCCTGTAGTGTAGTCACACAGCCCTCCTGTAGTGTAGTCACACAGCCCTCCTGTAGTGTTGTCACACAGCCCTTCTGTAGTGTACTCACACAGCCCTCCTGTAGTGTAGTCACACAGCCCTCCTGTAGTGTAGTCACACAGTCCTCCTGTAGTGTAGTCACACAGCCCTCCTGTAGTGTAGTCACACAGTCCTCCTGTAGTGCATTCACACAGTCCTCCTGTAGTGTAGTCACACAGCCCTCCTGTAGTGTAGTCACACAGCCCTCCTGTAGTGTAGTCACACAGCCCTCCTGTAGTGTAGTCACACAGCCCTCCTGTAGTGTAGTCACACAGCCCTCCTGTAGTGTAGTCACACAGTCCTCCTGTAGTGTAGTCACACAGCCCTCCTGTAGTGTAGTCACACAGTCCTCCTGTAGTGTAGTCACACAGCCCTCCTGTAGTGTAGTCACACAGTCCTCCTGTAGTGTAGTCACACAGCCCTCCTGTAGTGTAGTCACACAGTCCTCCTGTAGTGTAGTCACACAGCCCTCCTGTAGTGTAGTCACACAGCCCTCCTGTAGTGTAGTCACACAGTCCTCCTGTAGTGTAGTCACACAGCCCTCCTGTAGTGTAGTCACACAGTCCTCCTGTAGTGCAGTCACACAGTCCTCCTGTAGTGTAGTCACACAGCCCTCCTGTAGTGTAGTCACACAGCCCTCCTGTAGTGTAGTCACACAGCCCTCCTGTAGTGTAGTCACACAGCCCTCCTGTAGTGTAGTCACACAGCCCTCCTGTAGTGTAGTCACACAGCCCTCCTGTAGTGTAGTCACACAGCCCCCCTGTAGTGTAGTCACACAGCCCTCCTGTAGTGTAGTCACACAGCCCTCCTGTAGTGTAGTCACACAGTCCTCCTGTAGTGTAGTCACACAGTCCTCCTGTAGTATAGTCACACAGCCCTCCTGTAGTGTAGTCACACCGTCCTCCTGTAGTGTAGTCACACAGCCCCCCTGTAGTGTAGTCACACAGTCCTCCTGTAGTGTAGTCACACAGCCCTCCTGCAGTGTAGTCACACAGCCCTCCTGCAGTGTAGTCACACAGCCCTCCTGTAGTGTAGTCACACAGCCCTCCTGTAGTGTAGTCACACAGCCCTCCTGTAGTGTAGTCACACCGTCCTCCTGTAGTGTAGTCACACAGCCCTCCTGTAGTGTAGTCACACAGCCCTCCTGTAGTGTAGTCACACAGCCCTCCTGTAGTGTAGTCACACCGTCCTCCTGTAGTGCAGTCACACAGCCCTCCTGTAGTGTAGTCACACAGCCCTCCTGTAGTGTAGTCACACAGTCCTCCTGTAGTGTAGTCACACAGCCCTCCTGTAGTGTAGTCACACAGCCCTCCTGTAGTGTAGTCACACAGCCCTCCTGTAGTGTAGTCACACCGTCCTCCTGTAGTGCAGTCACACAGCCCTCCTGTAGTGTAGTCACACAGCCCTCCTGTAGTGTAGTCACACAGTCCTCCTGTAGTGTAGTCACACAGTCCTCCTGTAGTGTAGTCACACAGCCCTCCTGTAGTGTAGTCACACAGTCCTCCTGTAGTGTAGTCACACAGTCCTCCTGTAGTGTAGTCACACAGTCCTCCTGTAGTGCAGTCACACAGCCCTCCTGTAGTGTAGTCACACAGTCCTCCTGTAGTGTAGTCACACAGCCCTCCTGTAGTGTAGTCACACAGCCCTCCTGTAGTGTAGTCACACAGCCCTCCTGTAGTGTAGTCACACAGCCCTCCTGTAGTGTAGTCACACAGCCCTCCTGTAGTGTAGTCACACAGCCCTCCTGTAGTGTAGTCACACAGCCCTCCTGTAGTGTAGTCACACAGCCCTCCTGTAGTGTAGTCACACAGCCCTCCTGTAGTGTAGTCACACAGCCCTCCTGTAGTGTAGTCACACAGTCCTCCTGTAGTGTAGTCACACAGCCCTCCTGCAGTGTAGTCACACAGCCCTCCTGTAGTGTAGTCACACAGCCCTCCTGTAGTGTAGTCACACAGCCCTCCTGTAGTGTAGTCACACAGCCCTCCTGTAGTGTAGTCACACCGTCCTCCTGTAGTGTAGTCACACAGCCCTCCTGTAGTGTAGTCACACAGCCCTCCTGTAGTGTAGTCACACAGACCTCCTGTAGTGTAGTCACACAGTCCTCCTGTAGTGTAGTCACACAGTCCTCCTGTAGTGTAGTCACACAGCCCTCCTGTAGTGTAGTCACACCGTCCTCCTGTAGTGTAGTCACACAGCCCTCCTGCAGTGTAGTCACACAGCCCTCCTGCAGTGTAGTCACACAGCCCTCCTGTAGTGTAGTCACACAGCCCTCCTGTAGTGTAGTCACACAGCCCTCCTGTAGTGTAGTCACACAGTCCTCCTGTAGTATAGTCACACAGTCCTCCTGTAGTGTAGTCACACAGTCCTCCTGTAGTGTAGTCACACAGCCCTCCTGTAGTGTAGTCACACAGCCCTCCTGTAGTGTAGTCACACAGCCCCCCTGTAGTGTAGTCACACAGTCCTCCTGTAGTGTAGTCACACAGCCCTCCTGTAGTGTAGTCACACAGCCCTCCTGTAGTGTAGTCACACAGCCCCCCTGTAGTGTAGTCACACAGCCCTCCTGTAGTGTAGTCACACAGCCCTCCTGCAGTGTAGTCACACAGCCCTCCTGCAGTGTAGTCACACAGCCCTCCTTTAGTGTAGTCACACAGTCCTCCTGTAGTGTAGTCACACAGTCCTCCTGTAGTATAGTCACACAGTCCTCCTGTAGTGTAGTCACACAGTCCTCCTGTAGTGTAGTCACACAGCCCTCCTGTAGTGTAGTCACACAGTCCTCCTGTAGTGTAGTCACACAGTCCTCCTGTAGTGTAGTCACACAGCCCTCCTGTAGTGTAGTCACACAGTCCTCCTGTAGTGCAGTCACACAGCCCTCCTGTAGTGTAGTCACACAGTCCTCCTGTAGTGTAGTCACACAGCCCTCCTGTAGTGTAGTCACACAGCCCTCCTGTAGTGTAGTCACACAGCCCTCCTGTAGTGTAGTCACACAGCCCTCCTTTAGTGTAGTCACACAGCCCTCCTGTAGTGTAGTCACACAGCCCTCCTGTAGTGTAGTCACACAGCCCTCCTGTAGTGTAGTCACACCTCCCTCCTGTAGTGTAGTCACACAGCCCTCCTGTAGTGTAGTCACACAGCCCTCCTGTAGTGTAGTCACACAGCCCTCCTGTAGTGTAGTCACACAGTCCTCCTGTAGTGTAGTCACACAGCCCTCCTGCAGTGTAGTCACACAGCCCTCCTGTAGTGTAGTCACACAGCCCTCCTGTAGTGTAGTCACACAGCCCTCCTGTAGTGTAGTCACACAGCCCTCCTGTAGTGTAGTCACACCGTCCTCCTGTAGTGTAGTCACACAGCCCTCCTGTAGTGTAGTCACACAGCCCTCCTGTAGTGTAGTCACACAGCCCTCCTGTAGTGTAGTCACACAGTCCTCCTGTAGTGTAGTCACACAGCCCTCCTGTAGTGTAGTCACACCATCCTCCTGTAGTGTAGTCACACAGCCCTCCTGTAGTGTAGTCACACAGCCCTCCTGTAGTGTAGTCACACAGCCCTCCTGTAGTGTAGTCACACAGCCCTCCTGTAGTGTAGTCACACAGCCCTCCTGTAGTGTAGTCACACAGTCCTCCTGTAGTGCAGTCACACAGTCCTCCTGTAGTGTAGTCACACAGCCCTCCTGTAGTGTCGTCACACAGCCCTCCTGTAGTGTAGTCACACAGCCCTCCTGTAGTGTAGTCACACAGCCCTCCTGTAGTGTAGTCACACAGTCCTCCTGTAGTGCAGTCACACAGTCCTCCTGTAGTGTAGTCACACAGCCCTCCTGTAGTGTAGTCACACAGCCCTCCTGTAGTGTAGTCACACAGCCCTCCTGTAGTGTAGTATCACAGCCCTCCTGTAGTGTAGTCACACAGCCCTCCTGTAGTGTAGTCACACAGCCCTCCTGTAGTGTTGTCACACAGCCCTCCTGTAGTGTACTCACACAGCCCTCCTGTAGTGTAGTCACACAGCCCTCCTGTAGTGTAGTCACACAGCCCTCCTGTAGTGTAGTCACACAGCCCTCCTGTAGTGTAGTCTCACAGCCCTCCTGTAGTGTAGTCACACAGCCCTCCTGTAGTGTAGTCACACAGCCCTCCTGTAGTGTTGTCACACAGCCCTCCTGTAGTGTACTCACACAGCCCTCCTGTAGTGTAGTCACACAGCCCTCCTTTAGTGTAGTCAGACAGTCCTCCTGTAGTGTAGTCACACAGTCCTCCTGTAGTGTAGTCACACAGCCCTCCTGTAGTGTAGTCACACAGCCCTCCTGTAGTGTAGTCACACAGCCCTCCTGTAGTGTAGTCACACAGCCCTCCTGTAGTGTAGTCACACAGCCCTCCTGTAGTGTAGTCACACAGCCCTCCTGTAGTGCAGTCACACAGCCCTCCTGTAGTGTAGTCACACAGCACTCCTGTAGTGTAGTCACACAGCCCTCCTGTAGTGTAGTCACACAGCCCTCCTGTAGTGTAGTCACACAGCCCTCCTGTAGTGTAGTCACACAGCCCTCCTGTAGTGTAGTCACACAGCCCTCCTGTAGTGTAGTCACACAGCCCTCCTGTAGTGTAGTCACACAGCCCTCCTGTAGTGCAGTCACACAGCCCTCCTGTAGTGTAGTCACACAGCACTCCTGTAGTGTAGTCACACAGCCCTCCTGTAGTGTAGTCACACAGTCCTCCTGTAGTGTAGTCACACAGTCCTCCTGTAGTGTAGTCACACAGCCCTCCTGCAGTGTAGTCACACAGCCCTCCTGTAGTGTAGTCACACAGCCCTCCTGTAGTGTAGTCACACAGCCCTCCTGTAGTGTAGTCACACAGCCCTCCTGTAGTGTAGTCACACAGCCCTCCTGTAGTGTAGTCACACAGCCCTCCTGTAGTGTAGTCACACAGCCCTCCTGTAGTGTAGTCACACAGTCCTCCTGTAGTGTAGTCACACAGCCCTCCTGCAGTGTAGTCACACAGCCCTCCTGTAGTGTAGTCACACAGCCCTCCTGTAGTGTAGTCACACAGCCCTCCTGTAGTGTAGTCACACAGCCCTCCTGTAGTGTAGTCACACCGTCCTCCTGTAGTGTAGTCACACAGCCCTCCTGTAGTGTAGTCACACAGCCCTCCTGTAGTGTAGTCACACCGTCCTCCTGTAGTGTAGTCACACAGCCCTCCTGTAGTTTAGTCACACAGCCCTCCTGTAGTGTAGTCACACAGCCCTCCTGTAGTGTAGTCACACAGTCCTCCTGTAGTGTAGTCACACAGCCCTCCTGTAGTGTAGTCACACCGTTCTCCTGTAGTGTAGTCACACAGCCCTCCTGTAGTGTAGTCACACAGCCCTCCTGTAGTGTAGTCACACAGCCCTCCTGTAGTGTAGTCACACAGCCCTCCTGTAGTGTAGTCACACAGCCCTCCTGTAGTGTAGTCACACAGTCCTCCTGTAGTGCAGTCACACAGTCCTCCTGTAGTGTAGTCACACAGCCCTCCTGTAGTGTCGTCACACAGCCCTCCTGTAGTGTAGTCACACAGCCCTCCTGTAGTGTAGTCACACAGCCCTCCTGTAGTGTAGTCACACAGCCCTCCTGTAGTGTAGTCACACAGTCCTCCTGTAGTGCAGTCACACAGTCCTCCTGTAGTGTAGTCACACAGCCCTCCTGTAGTGTAGTCACACAGCCCTCCTGTAGTGTAGTCACACAGCCCTCCTGTAGTGTAGTCTCACAGCCCTCCTGTAGTGTAGTCACACAGCCCTCCTGTAGTGTAGTCACACAGCCCTCCTGTAGTGTTGTCACACAGCCCTCCTGTAGTGTACTCACACAGCCCTCCTGTAGTGTAGTCACACAGCCCTCCTGTAGTGTAGTCACACAGCCCTCCTGTAGTGTAGTCACACAGCCCTCCTGTAGTGTAGTCTCACAGCCCTCCTGTAGTGTAGTCACACAGCCCTCCTGTAGTGTAGTCACACAGCCCTCCTGTAGTGTTGTCACACAGCCCTCCTGTAGTGTACTCACACAGCCCTCCTGTAGTGTAGTCACACAGCCCTCCTGTAGTGTAGTCACACAGTCCTCCTGTAGTGTAGTCACACAGCCCTCCTGTAGTGTAGTCACACAGCCCTCCTGTAGTGTAGTCACACAGCCCTCCTGTAGTGTAGTCACACAGTCCTCCTGTAGTGTAGTCACACAGTCCTCCTGTAGTGTAGTCACACAGCCCTCCTGTAGTGTAGTCACACAGCCCTCCTGTAGTGTAGTCACACAGCCCTCCTGTAGTGTAGTCACACAGCCCTCCTGTAGTGTAGTCACACAGTCCTCCTGTGGTGCAGTCACACAGTCCTCCTGTAGTATAGTCACACAGTCCTCCTGTAGTGTAGTCACACAGCCCTCCTGTAGTGTAGTCACACAGCCCTCCTGTAGTGCAGTCACACAGCCCTCCTGTAGTGCAGTCACACAGCCCTCCTGTAGTGTAGTCTCACAGCCCTCCTGTAGTGTAGTCACACAGCCCTCCTGTAGTGTAGTCACACAGCCCTCCTGTAGTGTTGTCACACAGCCCTCCTGTAGTGTACTCACACAGCCCTCCTGTAGTGTAGTCACACAGCCCTCCTGTAGTGTAGTCACACAGCCCTCCTGTAGTGTAGTCACACAGTCCTCCTGTAGTGTAGTCACACAGTCCTCCTGTAGTGTAGTCACACAGCCCTCCTGTAGTGTAGTCACACAGCCCTCCTGTAGTGTAGTCTCACAGCCCTCCTGTAGTGTAGTCACACAGCCCTCCTGTAGTGTAGTCTCACAGCCCTCCTGTAGTGTAGTCACACAGCCCTCCTGTAGTGTAGTCACACAGCCCTCCTGTAGTGTAGTCACACAGCCCTCCTGTAGTGTAGTCACACAGCCCTCCTGTAGTGTAGTCACACAGCCCTCCTGTAGTGTAGTCACACAGCCCTCCTGTATTGTAGTCTCACAGCCCTCCTGTAGTGTAGTCACACAGCCCTCCTGTAGTGTAGTCACACAGCCCTCCTGTAGTGTTGTCACACAGCCCTCCTGTAGTGTACTCACACAGCCCTCCTGTAGTGTAGTCACACAGCCCTCCTGTAGTGTAGTCACACAGTCCTCCTGTAGTGTAGTCACACAGCCCTCCTGTAGTGTAGTCACACAGTCCTCCTGTAGTGCAGTCACACAGTCCTCCTGTAGTGTAGTCACACAGCCCTCCTGTAGTGTAGTCACACAGCCCTCCTGTAGTGTAGTCACACAGCCCTCCTGTAGTGTAGTCACACAGCCCTCCTGTAGTGTAGTCACACAGCCCTCCTGTAGTGTAGTCACACAGTCCTCCTGTAGTGTAGTCACACAGCCCTCCTGTAGTGTAGTCACACAGCCCTCCTGTAGTGTAGTCACACAGTCCTCCTGTAGTGCAGTCACACAGTCCTCCTGTAGTGTAGTCACACAGCCCTCCTGTAGTGTCGTCACACAGCCCTCCTGTAGTGTAGTCACACAGCCCTCCTGTAGTGTAGTCACACAGCCCTCCTGTAGTGTAGTCACACAGCCCTCCTGTAGTGTAGTCACACAGTCCTCCTGTAGTGCAGTCACACAGTCCTCCTGTAGTGTAGTCACACAGCCCTCCTGTAGTGTAGTCACACAGCCCTCCTGTAGTGTAGTCACACAGCCCTCCTGTAGTGTAGTCTCACAGCCCTCCTGTAGTGTAGTCACACAGCCCTCCTGTAGTGTAGTCACACAGCCCTCCTGTAGTGTTGTCACACAGCCCTCCTGTAGTGTACTCACACAGCCCTCCTGTAGTGTAGTCACACAGCCCTCCTGTAGTGTAGTCACACAGCCCTCCTGTAGTGTAGTCACACAGCCCTCCTGTAGTGTAGTCTCACAGCCCTCCTGTAGTGTAGTCACACAGCCCTCCTGTAGTGTAGTCACACAGCCCTCCTGTAGTGTTGTCACACAGCCCTCCTGTAGTGTACTCACACAGCCCTCCTGTAGTGTAGTCACACAGCCCTCCTGTAGTGTAGTCACACAGTCCTCCTGTAGTGTAGTCACACAGCCCTCCTGTAGTGTAGTCACACAGCCCTCCTGTAGTGTAGTCACACAGCCCTCCTGTAGTGTAGTCACACAGTCCTCCTGTAGTGTAGTCACACAGTCCTCCTGTAGTGTAGTCACACAGCCCTCCTGTAGTGTAGTCACACAGCCCTCCTGTAGTGTAGTCACACAGCCCTCCTGTAGTGTAGTCACACAGCCCTCCTGTAGTGTAGTCACACAGTCCTCCTGTGGTGCAGTCACACAGTCCTCCTGTAGTATAGTCACACAGTCCTCCTGTAGTGTAGTCACACAGCCCTCCTGTAGTGTAGTCACACAGCCCTCCTGTAGTGCAGTCACACAGCCCTCCTGTAGTGCAGTCACACAGCCCTCCTGTAGTGTAGTCTCACAGCCCTCCTGTAGTGTAGTCACACAGCCCTCCTGTAGTGTAGTCACACAGCCCTCCTGTAGTGTTGTCACACAGCCCTCCTGTAGTGTACTCACACAGCCCTCCTGTAGTGTAGTCACACAGCCCTCCTGTAGTGTAGTCACACAGCCCTCCTGTAGTGTAGTCACACAGTCCTCCTGTAGTGTAGTCACACAGTCCTCCTGTAGTGTAGTCACACAGCCCTCCTGTAGTGTAGTCACACAGCCCTCCTGTAGTGTAGTCTCACAGCCCTCCTGTAGTGTAGTCACACAGCCCTCCTGTAGTGTAGTCTCACAGCCCTCCTGTAGTGTAGTCACACAGCCCTCCTGTAGTGTAGTCACACAGCCCTCCTGTAGTGTAGTCACACAGCCCTCCTGTAGTGTAGTCACACAGCCCTCCTGTAGTGTAGTCACACAGCCCTCCTGTAGTGTAGTCACACAGCCCTCCTGTATTGTAGTCTCACAGCCCTCCTGTAGTGTAGTCACACAGCCCTCCTGTAGTGTAGTCACACAGCCCTCCTGTAGTGTTGTCACACAGCCCTCCTGTAGTGTACTCACACAGCCCTCCTGTAGTGTAGTCACACAGCCCTCCTGTAGTGTAGTCACACAGTCCTCCTGTAGTGTAGTCACACAGCCCTCCTGTAGTGTAGTCACACAGTCCTCCTGTAGTGCAGTCACACAGTCCTCCTGTAGTGTAGTCACACAGCCCTCCTGTAGTGTAGTCACACAGCCCTCCTGTAGTGTAGTCACACAGCCCTCCTGTAGTGTAGTCACACAGCCCTCCTGTAGTGTAGTCACACAGCCCTCCTGTAGTGTAGTCACACAGTCCTCCTGTAGTGTAGTCACACAGCCCTCCTGTAGTGTAGTCACACCGTCCTCCTGTAGTGTAGTCACACAGCCCTCCTGTAGTGTAGTCACACAGTCCTCCTGTAGTGTAGTCACACAGCCCTCCTGTAGTGTAGTCACACAGTCCTCCTGTAGTGTAGTCACACAGCCCTCCTGTAGTGTAGTCACACAGCCCTCCTGTAGTGTAGTCACACAGTCCTCCTGTAGTGTAGTCACACAGCCCTCCTGTAGTGTAGTCACACAGTCCTCCTGTAGTGCAGTCACACAGTCCTCCTGTAGTGTAGTCACACAGCCCTCCTGTAGTGTAGTCACACAGCCCTCCTGTAGTGTAGTCACACAGCCCTCCTGTAGTGTAGTCACACAGCCCTCCTGTAGTGTAGTCACACAGCCCTCCTGTAGTGTAGTCACACAGCCCTCCTGTAGTGTAGTCACACAGCCCCCCTGTAGTGTAGTCACACAGCCCTCCTGTAGTGTAGTCACACAGCCCTCCTGTAGTGTAGTCACACAGTCCTCCTGTAGTGTAGTCACACAGTCCTCCTGTAGTATAGTCACACAGCCCTCCTGTAGTGTAGTCACACAGCCCTCCTGTAGTGTAGTCACACAGCCCTCCTGTAGTGTAGTCACACCGTCCTCCTGTAGTGTAGTCACACAGCCCTCCTGTAGTGTAGTCACACAGCCCTCCTGTAGTGTAGTCACACAGCCCTCCTGTAGTGTAGTCACACCGTCCTCCTGTAGTGCAGTCACACAGCCCTCCTGTAGTGTAGTCACACAGCCCTCCTGTAGTGTAGTCACACAGTCCTCCTGTAGTGTAGTCACACAGCCCTCCTGTAGTGTAGTCACACAGCCCTCCTGTAGTGTAGTCACACAGCCCTCCTGTAGTGTAGTCACACCGTCCTCCTGTAGTGCAGTCACACAGCCCTCCTGTAGTGTAGTCACACAGCCCTCCTGTAGTGTAGTCACACAGTCCTCCTGTAGTGTAGTCACACAGTCCTCCTGTAGTGTAGTCACACAGCCCTCCTGTAGTGTAGTCACACAGTCCTCCTGTAGTGTAGTCACACAGTCCTCCTGTAGTGTAGTCACACAGTCCTCCTGTAGTGCAGTCACACAGCCCTCCTGTAGTGTAGTCACACAGTCCTCCTGTAGTGTAGTCACACAGCCCTCCTGTAGTGTAGTCACACAGCCCTCCTGTAGTGTAGTCACACAGCCCTCCTGTAGTGTAGTCACACAGCCCTCCTGTAGTGTAGTCACACAGCCCTCCTGTAGTGTAGTCACACAGCCCTCCTGTAGTGTAGTCACACAGCCCTCCTGTAGTGTAGTCACACAGCCCTCCTGTAGTGTAGTCACACAGCCCTCCTGTAGTGTAGTCACACAGCCCTCCTGTAGTGTAGTCTCACAGTCCTCCTGTAGTGTAGTCACACAGCCCTCCTGCAGTGTAGTCACACAGCCCTCCTGTAGTGTAGTCACACAGCCCTCCTGTAGTGTAGTCACACAGCCCTCCTGTAGTGTAGTCACACAGCCCTCCTGTAGTGTAGTCACACCGTCCTCCTGTAGTGTAGTCACACAGCCCTCCTGTAGTGTAGTCACACAGCCCTCCTGTAGTGTAGTCACACAGACCTCCTGTAGTGTAGTCACACAGTCCTCCTGTAGTGTAGTCACACAGCCCTCCTTTAGTGTAGTCACACCGTCCTCCTGTAGTGTAGTCACACAGCCCTCCTGTAGTGTAGTCACACAGCCCTCCTGTAGTGTAGTCACACAGCCCTCCTGTAGTGTAGTCACACAGCCCTCCTGTAGTGTAGTCACACAGCCCTCCTGTAGTGTAGTCACACAGTCCTCCTGTAGTGCAGTCACACAGTCCTCCTGTAGTGTAGTCACACAGCCCTCCTGTAGTGTCGTCACACAGCCCTCCTGTAGTGTAGTCACACAGCCCTCCTGTAGTGTAGTCACACAGCCCTCCTGTAGTGTAGTCACACAGTCCTCCTGTAGTGCAGTTACACAGTCCTCCTGTAGTGTAGTCACACAGCCCTCCTGTAGTGTAGTCACACAGCCCTCCTGTAGTGTAGTCACACAGCCCTCCTGTAGTGTAGTCTCACAGCCCTCCTGTAGTGTAGTCACACAGCCCTCCTGTAGTGTAGTCACACAGCCCTCCTGTAGTGTTGTCACACAGCCCTCCTGTAGTGTACTCACACAGCCCTCCTGTAGTGTAGTCACACAGCCCTCCTGTAGTGTAGTCACACAGCCCTCCTGTAGTGTAGTCACACAGCCCTCCTGTAGTGTAGTCTCACAGCCCTCCTGTAGTGTAGTCACACAGCCCTCCTGTAGTGTAGTCACACAGCCCTCCTGTAGTGTTGTCACACAGCCCTCCTGTAGTGTACTCACACAGCCCTCCTGTAGTGTAGTCACACAGCCCTCCTGTAGTGTAGTCACACAGTCCTCCTGTAGTGTAGTCACACAGCCCTCCTGTAGTGTAGTCACACAGCCCTCCTGTAGTGTAGTCACACAGCCCTCCTGTAGTGTAGTCACACAGTCCTCCTGTAGTGTAGTCACACAGTCCTCCTGTAGTGTAGTCACACAGCCCTCCTGTAGTGTAGTCACACAGCCCTCCTGTAGTGTAGTCACACAGCCCTCCTGTAGTGTAGTCACACAGCCCTCCTGTAGTGTAGTCACACAGCCCTCCTGTAGTGTAGTCACACAGTCCTCCTGTAGTGCAGTCACACAGCCCTCCTGTAGTGTAGTCACACAGCACTCCTATAGTGTAGTCACACAGCCCTCCTGTAGTGTAGTCACACAGTCCTCCTGTAGTGTAGTCACACAGTCCTCCTGTAGTGTAGTCACACAGCCCTCCTGCAGTGTAGTCACACAGCCCTCCTGTAGTGTAGTCACACAGCCCTCCTGTAGTGTAGTCACACAGCCCTCCTGTTGTGTAGTCACACAGCCCTCCTGTAGTGTAGTCACACAGCCCTCCTGTAGTGTAGTCACACAGCCCTCCTGTAGTGTAGTCACACAGCCCTCCTGTAGTGTAGTCACACAGTCCTCCTGTAGTGTAGTCACACAGCCCTCCTGCAGTGTAGTCACACAGCCCTCCTGTAGTGTAGTCACACAGCCCTCCTGTAGTGTAGTCACACAGCCCTCCTGTAGTGTAGTCACACAGCCCTCCTGTAGTGTAGTCACACCGTCCTCCTGTAGTGTAGTCACACAGCCCTCCTGTAGTGTAGTCACACAGCCCTCCTGTAGTGTAGTCACACAGCCCTCCTGTAGTGTAGTCACACAGTCCTCCTGTAGTGTAGTCACACAGCCCTCCTGTAGTGTAGTCACACCGTCCTCCTGTAGTGTAGTCACACAGCCCTCCTGTAGTGTAGTCACACAGCCCTCCTGTAGTGTAGTCACACAGCCCTCCTGTAGTGTAGTCACACAGCCCTCCTGTAGTGTAGTCACAGAGCCCTCCTGTAGTGTAGTCACACAGTCCTCCTGTAGTGCAGTCACACAGTCCTCCTGTAGTGTAGTCACACAGCCCTCCTGTAGTGTCGTCACACAGCCCTCCTGTAGTGTAGTCACACAGCCCTCCTGTAGTGTAGTCACACAGCCCTCCTGTAGTGTAGTCACACAGTCCTCCTGTAGTGCAGTCACACAGTCCTCCTGTAGTGTAGTCACACAGCCCTCCTGTAGTGTAGTCACACAGCCCTCCTGTAGTGTAGTCACACAGCCCTCCTGTAGTGTAGTCTCACAGCCCTCCTGTAGTGTAGTCACACAGCCCTCCTGTAGTGTAGTCACACAGCCCTCCTGTAGTGTAGTCACACAGCCCTCCTGTAGTGTAGTCACACAGCCCTCCTGTAGTGTAGTCACACAGCCCTCCTGTAGTGTAGTCTCACAGCCCTCCTGTAGTGTAGTCACACAGCCCTCCTGTAGAGTAGTCACACAGCCCTCCTGTAGTGTTGTCACACAGCCCTCCTGTAGTGTACTCACACAGCCCTCCTGTAGTGTAGTCACACAGCCCTCCTGTAGTGTAGTCACACAGTCCTCCTGTAGTGTAGTCACACAGCCCTCCTGTAGTGTAGTCACACAGCCCTCCTGTAGTGTAGTCACACAGCCCTCCTGTAGTGTAGTCACACAGTCCTCCTGTAGTGTAGTCACACAGTCCTCCTGTAGTGTAGTCACACAGCCCTCCTGTAGTGTAGTCACACAGCCCTCCTGTAGTGTAGTCACACAGCCCTCCTGTAGTGTAGTCACACAGCCCTCCTGTAGTGTAGTCACACAGCCCTCCTGTAGTGTAGTCACACAGTCCTCCTGTGGTGCAGTCACACAGTCCTCCTGTAGTATAGTCACACAGTCCTCCTGTAGTGTAGTCACACAGCCCTCCTGTAGTGTAGTCACACAGCCCTCCTGTAGTGCAGTCACACAGCCCTCCTGTAGTGCAGTCACACAGCCCTCCTGTAGTGTAGTCTCACAGCCCTCCTGTAGTGTAGTCACACAGCCCTCCTGTAGTGTAGTCACACAGCCCTCCTGTAGTGTAGTCACACAGCCCTCCTGTAGTGTAGTCACACAGCCCTCCTGTAGTGTAGTCACACAGCCCTCCTGTAGTGTAGTCACACAGCCCTCCTGTAGTGTAGTCACACAGTTCTCCTGTAGTGTAGTCACACAGCCCTCCTGTAGAGTAGTCACACAGCCCTCCTGTAGTGTTGTCACACAGCCCTCCTGTAGTGTACTCACACAGCCCTCCTGTAGTGTAGTCACACAGCCCTTCTGTAGTGTAGTCACACAGTCCTCCTGTAGTGTAGTCACACAGCCCTCCTGTAGTGTAGTCACACAGCCCTCCTGTAGTGTAGTCACACAGCCCTCCTGTAGTGTAGTCACACAGTCCTCCTGTAGTGTAGTCACACAGCCCTCCTGTAGTGTAGTCACACAGCCCTCCTGTAGTGTAGTCACACAGCCCTCCTGTAGTGTAGTCACACAGTCCTCCTGTGGTGCAGTCACACAGTCCTCCTGTAGTATAGTCACACAGTCCTCCTGTAGTGTAGTCACACAGCCCTCCTGTAGTGTAGTCACACAGCCCTCCTGTAGTGCAGTCACACAGCCCTCCTGTAGTGCAGTCACACAGCCCTCCTGTAGTGTAGTCTCACAGCCCTCCTGTAGTGTAGTCACACAGCCCTCCTGTAGTGTAGTCACACAGCCCTCCTGTAGTGTAGTCACACAGCCCTCCTGTAGTGTAGTCACACAGCCCTCCTGTAGTGTAGTCACACAGCCCTCCTGTAGTGTAGTCACACAGTCCTCCTGTAGTGTAGTCACACAGTTCTCCTGTAGTGTAGTCACACAGCCCTCCTGTAGTGTTGTCACACAGCCCTCCTGTAGTGTACTCACACAGCCCTCCTGTAGTGTAGTCACACAGCCCTCCTGTAGTGTAGTCACACAGCCCTCCTGTAGTGTAGTCACACAGCCCTCCTGTAGTGTAGTCACACAGCCCTCCTGTAGTGTAGTCACACAGCCCTCCTGTAGTGTAGTCACACAGCCCTCCTGTAGTGTAGTCACACAGCCCTCCTGTAGTGTAGTCACACAGTCCTCCTGTGGTGCAGTCACACAGTCCTCCTGTAGTATAGTCACACAGTCCTCCTGTAGTGTAGTCACACAGCCCTCCTGTAGTGTAGTCACACAGCCCTCCTGTAGTGCAGTCACACAGCCCTCCTGTAGTGCAGTCACTCAGCCCTCCTGTAGTGTAGTCTCACAGCCCTCCTGTAGTGTAGTCACACAGCCCTCCTGTAGTGTAGTCACACAGCCCTCCTGTAGTGTAGTCACACAGCCCTCCTGTAGTGTAGTCACACAGCCCTCCTGTAGTGTAGTCACACAGCCCTCCTGTAGTGTAGTCACACAGCCCTCCTGTAGTGTAGTCACACAGTTCTCCTGTAGTGTAGTCACACAGCCCTCCTGTAGAGTAGTCACACAGCCCTCCTGTAGTGTTGTCACACAGCCCTCCTGTAGTGTACTCACACAGCCCTCCTGTAGTGTAGTCACACAGCCCTCCTGTAGTGTAGTCACACAGTCCTCCTGTAGTGTAGTCACACAGCCCTCCTGTAGTGTAGTCACACAGCCCTCCTGTAGTGTAGTCACACAGCCCTCCTGTAGTGTAGTCACACAGTCCTCCTGTAGTGTAGTCACACAGCCCTCCTGTAGTGTAGTCACACAGCCCTCCTGTAGTGTAGTCACACAGCCCTCCTGTAGTGTAGTCACACAGTCCTCCTGTGGTGCAGTCACACAGTCCTCCTGTAGTATAGTCACACAGTCCTCCTGTAGTGTAGTCACACAGCCCTCCTGTAGTGTAGTCACACAGCCCTCCTGTAGTGCAGTCACACAGCCCTCCTGTAGTGCAGTCACACAGCCCTCCTGTAGTGTAGTCTCACAGCCCTCCTGTAGTGTAGTCACACAGCCCTCCTGTAGTGTAGTCACACAGCCCTCCTGTAGTGTAGTCACACAGCCCTCCTGTAGTGTAGTCACACAGCCCTCCTGTAGTGTAGTCACACAGCCCTCCTGTAGTGTAGTCACACAGTCCTCCTGTAGTGTAGTCACACAGTTCTCCTGTAGTGTAGTCACACAGCCCTCCTGTAGTGTTGTCACACAGCCCTCCTGTAGTGTACTCACACAGCCCTCCTGTAGTGTAGTCACACAGCCCTCCTGTAGTGTAGTCACACAGCCCTCCTGTAGTGTAGTCACACAGTCCTCCTGTAGTGTAGTCACACAGCCCTCCTGCAGTGTAGTCACACAGCCCTCCTGTAGTGTAGTCACACAGCCCTCCTGTAGTGTAGTCACACAGTCCTCCTGTGGTGCAGTCACACAGTCCTCCTGTGGTGCAGTCACACAGTCCTCCTGTAGTATAGTCACACAGTCCTCCTGTAGTGTAGTCACACAGCCCTCCTGTAGTGTAGTCTCACAGCCCTCCTGTAGTGTAGTCACACAGCCCTCCTGTAGTGTAGTCACACAGCCCTCCTGTAGTGTTGTCACACAGCCCTCCTGTAGTGTACTCACACAGCCCTCCTGTAGTGTAGTCACACAGCCCTCCTGTAGTGTAGTCACACAGTCCTCCTGTAGTGTAGTCACACAGCCCTCTTGTAGTGTAGTCACAAAGCCCTCCTGTAGTTTAGTCACACAGCCCTCCTGTAGTGTAGTCACACAGTCCTCCTGTAGTGTAGTCACACCGTCCTCCTGTAGTGTAGTCACACAGTCCTCCTGTAGTGTAGTCACACAGTCCTCCTGTAGTGTAGTCACACAGTCCTCCTGTAGTGTAGTCACACAGTCCTCCTGTAGTGTAGTCACACAGCCCTTCTGTAGTGTAGTCACACAGCCCTCCTGTAGTGTAGTCACACAGTCCTCCTGTAGTGTAGTCACACAGTCCTCCTGTAGTGTAGTCACACAGTCCTCCTGTAGTGTAGTCACACAGCCCTCCTGTAGTGTAGTCACACAGCCCTCCTGTAGTGTAGTCACACAGCCCTCTTGTAGTGTAGTCACACAGTCCTCCTGTAGTGCAGTCACACAGCCCTCCTGTAGTGCAGTCACACAGCCCTCCTGTAGTGCAGTCACACAGCCCTCCTGTAGTGCAGTCACACAGCCCTCCTGTAGTGCAGTCACACAGCCCTCCTGTAGTGCAGTCACACAGCCCTCCTGTAGTGCAGTCACACAGCCCTCCTGTAGTGCAGTCACACAGCCCTCCTGTAGTGTAGTCACACAGCCCTCCTGTAGTGTAGTCACACAGCCCTCCTGTAGTGTAGTCACACAGCCCTCCTGTAGTGTAGTCACACAGCCCTCCTGTAGTGTAGTCACACAGCCCTCCTGTAGTGTAGTCACACAGCCCTCCTGTAGTGCAGTCACACAGTCCTCCTGTAGTGTAGTCACACAGCCCTCCTGTAGTGCAGTCACACAGGCCTCCTGTAGTGTAGTCACACAGCCCTCCTGTAGTGTAGTCACACAGCACTCCTGTAGTGTAGTCACACAGTCCTCCTGTAGTGTAGTCACACAGCACTCCTGTAGTGTAGTCACACAGCCCTCCTGCAGTGTAGTCACACAGCCCTCCTGTAGTGTAGTCACACAGTCCTCCTGTAGTGAAGCCACACAGTCCTCCTGTAGTGTAGTCCCACAGCCCCCCTGTAGTGTAGTCACACAGTCCTCCTGTAGTGTAGTCACACAGCCCTCCTGTAGTGTAGTCACACCGTCCTCCTGTAGTGTAGTCACACAGCCCTCCTGTAGTGTAGTCACACAGCACTCCTGTAGTGTAGTCACACAGTCCTCCTGTAGTGTAGTCACACAGCACTCCTGTAGTGTAGTCACACAGCCCTCCTGTAGTGTAGTCACACAGTCCTCCTGTAGTGTAGTCACACAGCCCTCCTGTAGTGTAGTCACACAGCACTCCTGTAGTGTAGTCACACAGTCCTCCTGTAGTGTAGTCACACAGCACTCCTGTAGTGTAGTCACACAGCCCTCCTGCAGTGTAGTCACACAGCCCTCCTGTAGTGTAGTCACACAGCCCTCCTGCAGTGTAGTCACACAGCCCTCCTGTAGTGTAGTCACACAGTCCTCCTGTAGTGAAGCCACACAGTCCTCCTGTAGTGTAGTCACACAGCCCCCCTGTAGTGTAGTCACACAGCCCTCCTGTAGTGTAGTCACACAGCACTCCTGTAGTGTAGTCACACAGCCCTCCTGTAGTGTAGTCACACAGCACTCCTGTAGTGTAGTCACACAGTCCTCCTGTAGTGTAGTCACACAGCACTCCTGTAGTGTAGTCACACAGCCCTCCTGTAGTGCAGTCACACAGTCCTCCTGTAGTGTAGTCACACAGCCCTCCTGTAGTGTAGTCACACAGCACTCCTGTAGTGTAGTCACACAGTCCTCCTGTAGTGTAGTCACACAGCACTCCTGTAGTGTAGTCACACAGCCCTCCTGCAGTGTAGTCACACAGCCCTCCTGTAGTGTAGTCACACAGTCCTCCTGTAGTGAAGCCACACAGTCCTCCTGTAGTGTAGTCACACAGCCCTCCTGTAGTGTAGTCACACAGCACTCCTGTAGTGTAGTCACACAGCCCTCCTGTAGTGTAGTCACACAGCCCTCCTGTAGTGCAGTCACACAGCACTCCTGTAGTGTAGTCACACAGCCCTCCTGTAGTGTAGTCACACAGCCCCCCTGTAGTGTAGTCACACAGCCCTCCTGTAGTGTAGTCACACAGCACTCCTGTAGTGTAGTCACACAGTCCTCCTGTAGTGTAGTCACACAGCACTCCTGTAGTGTAGTCACACAGCCCTCCTGTAGTGTAGTCACACAGTCCTCCTGTAGTGTAGTCACACAGCCCTCCTGTAGTGTAGTCACACAGCACTCCTGTAGTGTAGTCACACAGTCCTCCTGTAGTGTAGTCACACAGCACTCCTGTAGTGTAGTCACACAGTCCTCCTGTAGTGTAGTCTCACAGCCCTCCTGTAGTGTAGTCACACAGCCCTCCTGTAGTGTAGTCACACAGTCCTCCTGTAGTGTAGTCACACAGCCCTCCTGTAGTGTAGTCACACAGCCCTCCTGTAGTGTAGTCACACAGTCCTCCTGTAGTGTAGTCACACAGCCCTCCTGTAGTGTAGTCACACAGCCCTCCTGTAGTGTAGTCACACAGTCCTCCTGTAGTGTAGTCACACAGCCCTCCTGTAGTGTAGTCACACAGCCCTCCTGTAGTGTAGTCACACAGCCCTCCTGTAGTGTAGTCACACAGCCCTCCTGTAGTGTAGTCACACAGCCCTCCTGTAGTGTAGTCACACAGCCCTCCTGTAGTGTAGTCACACAGCCCTCCTGTAGTGTAGTCACACAGTCCTCCTGTAGTGAAGCCACACAGTCCTCCTGTAGTGTAGTCACACAGCCCTCCTGTAGTGTAGTCACACAGCCCTCCTGTAGTGTAGTCACATAGCCCTCCTGTAGTGTAGTCACACAGCCCTCCTGTAGTGTAGTCACACAGTCCTCCTGTAGTGAAGCCACACAGTCCTCCTGTAGTGTAGTCACACAGCCCTCCTGTAGTGTAGTCACACAGCCCTCCTGTAGTGTAGTCACACAGCCCTCCTGTAGTGTAGTCACACAGCCCTCCTGTAGTGTAGTCACACAGCCCTCCTGTAGTGTAGTCACACAGCCCTCCTGTAGTGTAGTCACACAGCCCTCCTGTAGTGTAGTCACACAGCCCTCCTGTAGTGCAGTCACACAGCCCTCCTGTAGTGTAGTCACACAGCCCTCCTGTAGTGTAGTCACACAGCCCTCCTGTAGTGTAGTCACACAGCCCTCCTGCAGTGTAGTCACACAGCCCTCCTGTAGTGTAGTCACACAGTCCTCCTGTAGTGAAGCCACACAGTCCTCCTGTAGTGTAGTCACACAGCCCTCCTGCAGTGTAGTCACACAGCCCTCCTGTAGTGTAGTCACACAGCCCTCCTGCAGTGTAGTCACACAGCCCTCCTGTAGTGTAGTCACACAGCCCTCCTGTAGTGTAGTCACACAGCCCTCCTGTAGTGTAGTCACACAGTCCTCCTGTAGTGTAGTCACACAGCCCTCCTGTAGTGTAGTCACACAGCCCCCCTGTAGTGTAGTCACACAGTCCTCCTGTAGTGTAGTCACACAGTCCTCCTGTAGTGTAGTCACACAGCCCTCCTGTAGTGTAGTCACACAGCCCTCCTGTAGTGTAGTCACACAGTCCTCCTGTAGTGTAGTCACACAGCCCTCCTGTAGTGTAGTCACACAGCCCTCCTGTAGTGTAGTCACACAGCCCTCCTGTAGTGTAGTCACACAGCCCTCCTGTAGTGTAGTCACACAGTCCTCCTGTAGTGTAGTCACACAGCCCTCCTGTAGTGTAGTCACACAGTCCTCCTGTAGTGTAGTCACACAGCCCCCCTGTAGTGTAGTCACACAGTCCTCCTGTAGTGTAGTCACACAGCCCTCCTGTAGTGCAGTCACACAGCCCTCCTGTAGTGTAAGTCTAGCGTTTTTTTACCTGCGGTCAAATTCTGCATGTCACTGGATCCTGACTGTAACGCACGCAAGTGCATGTGAACGGTGGTAAGGATCTGGTTTCCTCTAGTGAGCATGCCCAGAAACAACTCTCTCTCCTCCCTCCCGATACTTTCACACATCCTGTTTTTGCAGTGCGGCTCAATCCGGCTGTGCAAGCTATGCAACGGATGCGGCGAAAATACCGTACCCTTTGCATAAGTTTTTACATGCGGCCCGTCCGTTTTTTTCCGGTTGCGGCACGATACTGAGCATGCGCAGTGGAAGAAACCGAATGCGGCGGCATGCAATGAAAAATGCGGCGTAGCGGCCAGATGCGGCGTGATGCGTTTTTTTTGCCGGAGCAAAAAACGTGCCAGGGAACGTTCCATCCGGCCGCCGCATTGGCTAAATCTGCCGCATGCGGCAAAAACCGGACGGAACGCAAGCACATGCGGCACAATGCGGCGCCAATGCAAGTCAATGCTGGAAAAAACGAAACGGGCGGCAAAAAAAAATGGTTTTGTTTTTTCAGCAGAGCACCAGATTGTGCCGCACTGCTACGACCGGATGTGTGAAAGTAGCCTTATACTTGCGTTTGCATGCGTGAAACACTTAATGAACAGGATCCAGTTACATGCGGTTTGCGTTTTTTTGACGTCCTTCAAAAAGCCGCTAATGTGAACCCAGCCTTATTTACACCGCAGTGATGAGCGGAGATTGGCGCTGACAGATGGAGATCATCCAGAGTTTATATTCCAGAACCTCAGAATCAAGAGAAGCGTCTGATAAATAAAATATAAAGGGAGCAAAGATATTAAAGGTCGGAGCTCGGCCGCGCGGGAGGATCGGGAATGACACAATGTATCCCTGCAAATAACGGATCCAGTTACTGAAGAAGCTTCAATCAGGGGTCATCTGTGACCCGTACACCCCGTATATCCCTGCTGTATACTGCAGTGTATGACTATACACACCAGTATCACTCTCATATCGTATATTATCACTGTGGGTGGCGTTAGACGTTCAGGGTTGTTCTGTTCACATAGAAATAGTAAATAAATTGGGAGATTGGTCCTGTGAGTGGAAAAACATCATTCAGTAATGAAATCCTTAAAAGCTGAAAACCCGCGCCCCAAGTCTCCGAGACCCGAGTGTCCATCCAACAATATACTGCAAGACAAAAATAATTACCAACCTGAAATATCAAAATATTCACAGCAAAGGACCAAATAATAATATAAAATATCATTTTGCACAGTAATATAGAGCCGGGGGCAACTACCATCCCGAGGGGGTCACATGAGAGACCGTGACCGGTGTAGAGGCCAAACCAAAGGCTGAAATCAATTCTGCTCAATATTAATATTAATGACAAATATAGACCACAGCCACACCATGACTGATACAATTTGGTATATAATAAATTAGGTATATAATTTACATGGTGAAGTTGAAGACCCAGGCAGGTCGCTAATAGACAAATAAAAGGAGAGAAAGACGCGACCAAATGCCATTTGTGCAAAAGTGATGTCTTTATTAGGTCAGGGAAGGTGAAAGATGCGGCACAAAACACAAGTGAAAAAGCAAGACACAGGCAATCAAAGATATAGTGTATAATAGAAAGACCGTATAACCACTAAAATTAGTGCCAACCCATAATTAATGGGATGGTATACATTGTCCACCAGGATGACATCCAAAATATAGTATATGATAGAAAAACCGTATAACCACTAAAATTAGTGCCAACCCATAGTTAATGGGATGATATACATTGTCCACCAGGATGACATCCAATAAAGAGTAACCGGACCACAATCGATCCAATCGGTTACACATGCAATTGCATGTAAAGGATGAAATAGAGAATAAACCGCTTAGGATTGGCAGACATACCTGGGAGACAAGAAACCTAGGAGAGCACTGTGACTTGCGTCACCCGACGGCCGTTTCGGCGTCCAAGCCTTCGTCAGGGAGAGTGGCAATTGTGAGGGAGTGGGAGATTAAAAAGAGGACGATAGCCAATCAAATCCAATGTACGAGGGGAGTGACGCATGTAGTGCCTTAGCAACCAAGAACGTCATCTGCCCGCCGCGTCGCCCAGCACATGACACTTCCGGTCACATGACCGTCAATGCCGGTCACGTGAGCGGACGTCATATACAGGGTGGATCGATGCAGCGGAGCAGTGACGTCCCGGAGCGGGCGGCACACATGCGTGCTCGCACATTGGAGTCGTAAAGGGGAACGGCTGCAGTACTCCGGCATATCAGATAGTCAGATACTCTAAATATAGCAGTACAATCGGGCCATAACACCATCATAATAGTAATCATATGGCAAACACACCATGAAATGATAGCACATTAGAGTATGAATTATAGATACAAAATAACAGAGGGTCAAGGTTACCATTATATTAGTAATAGAATATATTATAAATACATATACTGCATGATCCTCAGTTCCAGTATAAGAATATAAATGGAGTCAATTTCGAAAGGTATCAAAGGACATAATATGTCATGAATGGACAAGGCCATCAAAACTATGGTTGTTTCCACTAAAAACCAATAACAGATATACATATATTTACAAAGATGTATAATAAGTACAAAAAGGACAAGCAATGAAGGTCCGAAATGTATAAATAATGTAGAGCATAAGGCAAATATGGTTCAGGTGGAAAACACAACCATAGAATTAGTAACACTAGGGCCTATAGAGACATATCCATATATATGACCATGGAGGACCAAACAATGGACATGTCTATATATAAATATATGAGACCCTAAAGAGATACAGTACTTAACTAAACCACATAAATTACATAAAAATAAGCCTTATAATAATTCCATGTCCCATTGCATTGAATCGCTGGTGTCAAAATCCATAGATAGCTGGTAAAATCCTGGATTATATAACGTAGGTTCATAATACTTGATGGTGATGGGTATTCACAACAATTGGTCCAAGATATACATCTTTGTAAATATATGTATATCTGTTATTGGTTTTTAGTGGAAACAACCATAGTTTTGATGGCCTTGTCCATTCATGACATATTATGTCCTTTGATACCTTTCGAAATTGACTCCATTTATATTCTTATACTGGAACTGAGGATCATGCAGTATATGTATTTATAATATATTCTATTACTAATATAATGGTAACCTTGACCCTCTGTTATTTTGTATCTATAATTCATACTCTAATGTGCTATCATTTCATGGTGTGTTTGCCATATGATTACTATTATGATGGTGTTATGGCCCGATTGTACTGCTATATTTAGAGTATCTGACTATCTGATATGCCGGAGTACTGCAGCCGTTCCCCTTTACGACTCCAATGTGCGAGCACGCATGCGTGCCGCCCGCTCCGGGACGTCACTGCTCCGCTGCATCGATCCACCCTGTATATGACGTCCGCTCACGTGACCGGCATTGACGGTCATGTGACCGGAAGTGTCATGTGCTGGGCGACGCGGCGGGCAGATGACGTTCTTGGTTGCTAAGGCACTACATGCGTCACTCCCCTCGTACATTGGATTTGATTGGCTATCGTCCTCTTTTTAATCTCCCACTCCCTCACAATTGCCACTCCCCCTGACGAAGGCTTGGACGCCGAAACGGCCGTCGGGTGACGCAAGTCACAGTGCTCTCCTAGGTTTCTTGTCTCCCAGGTATGTCTGCCAATCCTAAGCGGTTTATTCTCTATTTCATCCTTTACATGCAATTGCATGTGTAACCGATTGGATCGATTGTGGTCCGGTTACTCTTTATTGGATGTCATCCTGGTGGACAATGTATATCATCCCATTAATTATGGGTTGGCACTAATTTTAGTGGTTATATGGTTTTTCTATCATATACTATATCTTGGATGTCATCCTGGTGGACAATGTATACCATCCCATTAATTATGGGTTGGCACTAATTTTAGTGGTTATACGGTCTTTCTATTATACACTATATCTTGGATTGCCTGTGTCTTGCTTTTTCACTTGTGTTTTGTGCCGCATCTTTCACCTTCCCTGACCTAATAAAGACATCACTTTTGCACAAATGGCATTTGGTCGCGTCTTTCTCTCCTTTTATTTGTCTATTAGCGACCTGCCTGGGTCTTCAACTTCACCATGTAAATTATATACCTAATTTATTATATACCAAATTGTATCAGTCATGGTGTGGCTGTGGTCTATATTTGTCATTAATTTTGCTGTGTTTTGCACAGGTGCAACTTTCCTAGCCATGGACTACAAAGCAAAAGAAAAAAGTTGGCTTGACCAAGCCAATCAGGTGTTCGGTGAAACCAGTTGTGACACATTAACCACAAGTGATCACAACCTTGAGGAAGCATTTACCACCATACAGTACTTACAACTCAAAAGATCTAGACTATGGTGGAATCGCTTATTTTTACAAAAATATATTTCCAAAAAGCTGATACCCAGGGGTTTAAGGGTCCGGGTTATACCCACATTCACTATTGATGATGATACATTTATCTCCAGGTGGGAAGAGGCTTGTAATAATTGCTCTTCAACATTCATGGAACTCTTGGTAGAATCCAACACTAAAATCATTGCTGAGATTGACAGCAAACTTGATGAGTCTCAATTTAAATTTAAAACGGATTGTCCAGCTGATCAGATATCCACGTATGACGCAAGATTAGAAAAAGCACTTGATTCCTGTGTGAAAAAAATCCATGATACACAGGCTAGGAAGCTAGCACGTGATCAGCGGGATTTCGCCCAAAAAACGGTCTATCATTGGAAACATGGTCCACCTGGCTCGCCTAGGGCTGCTCGTTCCTCCTCGTTTTCTTCAAATTCTGCAGTAAGTGACCAATCTGATGCATCTTCCTTCCGTTCTAACATCACTACCAGGTCTGGCATGGCCATTGGAAAGCACAGAGAGAATAAGACACCTGTAAACAAAACGGATAATTATAGGACATCTGGGTACAGACACTCCAATAAGGTGATTAACCTTAGCTCCCATGTATTGTTACCTTCTGATATCTCTCTTTTAGAGCGAGGCTTTACTTTTTCTCCCATTGCCAGATTTGACAAATTTATTGCTACAAAGGATTTGCATCTTTTTGCTCGCTCTTTAATTTTCAAAAAACACTTTTTTGATGTCAACCTTCATAATCTTTTTCCAACAGAGGAGGAACAAGTAGCCCTACTTTGTGCAGTTGGTCTCTAGGGAGTTTGATGGTATACCTACAGACATCTGCCATGACAATCTCACTAGACAGGAGCATATTAGGTTGCGTGAATTGCGGGCTTTGCCTGATGTAATATTAAAACCTGCAGACAAAGGGGGAAACATTGTGGTGTGGCCTAAAGAGCTGTATGAAAAGGAGGCATACAGACAATTACGGGATAAGGCCTGCTACAAAAAGTTGACATATAACCCTTTGTCTGCATTCACCATCCAACTTCAAAAGATCTTAAAAGTGGCTCTGGAAAATGATGTGATCACTAAAGATCTGGCTTTGGCGTTGCAGGTGGCTGAGCCCGTGGTCCCAACATTATACACCTGCCTAAAATACATAAGGATGTCAACACTCCGCCTGGACGTCCAATTGTATCAGGCAGAGATAATTTTATGGAGAACATCAATAGGTGGATTGATGCCAAGCTCCAACCATTGGTTGAGGGACTGCCATCATTCACTAAGGACACCAGTGATTTTCTTAGAAAAATTGATGGATTGTGTGTGGGTGAGGACTCGTTGGTGGTAACAGGTGATGTAGAATCCCTGTATACCAGCATTCGTCATCATGATGGACTTCGGGCTACTCGCTTTTTTCTGGAGATGTCCAACCTCCCTACAGATATTGTATTTCTTGTCATGGAACTCCTGGAGTTCACATTGTCACACAATTTCTTCGTGTTTAAGGAGTCCTTTTACCTGCAGCTCCAGGGAACAGCGATGGGGGCTTCCTTTGCCCCCTCGTATGCCAACCTGTTCTTGGGGCTGTGGGAGAGGGATCTCTTTCTGTCGGATCAACTGTCGTCGATGGACCGCGTCCCTTTTTGGACGCGGTACATCGACGACATTTTTATGATCTGGCAGGGCACGGAGATAGAACTCCATGAATTTATGAGGTCCTTGAATTCCAATGACATGAATATACGAATCACCTATCTTCACCACACACAGTCAATCTCCTTTCTTGATGTCATGGTTACGAAGGATGCCTCTAATACCCTTCAAACGGATATTTTTCGTAAAGCAACTGCGGGGAACATGTTGTTACATGCTACATCGTCACACCCATATCACATGATCCAATCTATTCCAGTGGGGCAGTTCTTGCGTCTTCGCAGAATTTGTTCCGTAGATTCTGAATTTGAAAAAAGAGCCCTTGAATTAAAACATCGATTTTACGCCAGAGGCTATAGCAAAAGGTGTGTAAAGAGAGCCTATAATAGAGCCAAGCATTCCACCCGTCATGCTCTATTGTACACTCCAAAGAAAACATCATCACGTGAAACAGTGCGCTTTGTTACAAACTACCATGGACAGTTTCCGGTAATGCGTTCTTGCCTTCAAAAATTCTGGCCTGTGTTACAGACTGATCCTATTTTGGCACGGATCATTCCGGATAGACCGATGATCAGCATTCGCAGGTCAAAGAACCTCCGGGACCATCTGGTTATGAGCCACTATGAAGCTCCCATTCAGCCTCCTCTTTTTGGCTCTTCAACAGTACGGACTGGTTGTACACCGTGTGGCCACTGCGTAGCATGCCCTAATGTGGAGAGGGTTGATTCATTCACAGATTCAGAGGGAGTCCATACTTTCCACATTAATAAGTTTATAACTTGCACTACATCTGCAGTTATTTACTATGCGGTGTGCCCTTGCCCCAAGATTTATGTGGGCCTAACCACTAGACAATTTAAGGTTCGCATTAGGGAGCATGTGAATGGGATAGCAGCGGCTGCTGACTGTTCTGATATTTCATCCCTTAAGACGATTCCTCGCCACTTTAGACATTACCATCAATCTAATCCATCACTTCTTAGGGTTAGAGGAATTGACCGTTTGGACTCTAATATCCGTGGTGGAAAAATCAGCCAAAAACTAGCCAGAATGGAAACCAAATGGATCTGGACCCTTAAAACCCTCCACCCCTTGGGCCTTAATGAAAATATATCATATGCCTCATTCTTGTGATAGTTGTGGTTTCAGGGTGTAATAGTTTATTTTCTGTTTTTATCTATTTTAACTTCCGTATGTATTTCTTATTTAGATAGCCAACCAGTTCATGGACCTTCTATGTATATCGGTACCAACTTGGACCAATTGTTGTGAATACCCATCACCATCAAGTATTATGAACCTACGTTATATAATCCAGGATTTTATCAGCTATCTATGGATTTTGACACCAGCGATTCAATGCAATTGGACATGGAATTATTATAAGACTTATTTTTATGTAATTTATGTGGTTTAGTTAAGTACTGTATCTCTTTAGGGTCTCATATATTTATATATAGACATGTCCATTGTTTGGTCCTCCATGGTCATATATATGGATATGTCTCTATAGGCCCTAGTGTTACTAATTCTATGGTTGTGTTTTCCACCTGAACCATATTTGCCTTATGCTCTACATTATTTATACATTTCGGACCTTCATTGCTTGTCCTTTTTGTACTTATTATACATCTTTGTAAATATATGTATATCTGTTATTGGTTTTTAGTGGAAACAACCATAGTTTTGATGGCCTTGTCCATTCATGACATATTATGTCCTTTGATACCTTTCGAAATTGACTCCATTTATATTCTTATACTGGAACTGAGGATCATGCAGTATATGTATTTATAATATATTCTATTACTAATATAATGGTAACCTTGACCCTCTGTTATTTTGTATCTATAATTCATACTCTAATGTGCTATCATTTCATGGTGTGTTTGCCATATGATTACTATTATGATGGTGTTATGGCCCGATTGTACTGCTATATTTAGAGTATCTGACTATCTGATATGCCGGAGTACTGCAGCCGTTCCCCTTTACGACTCCAATGTGCGAGCACGCATGCGTGCCGCCCGCTCCGGGACGTCACTGCTCCGCTGCATCGATCCACCCTGTATATGACGTCCGCTCACGTGACCGGCATTGACGGTCATGTGACCGGAAGTGTCATGTGCTGGGCGACGCGGCGGGCAGATGACGTTCTTGGTTGCTAAGGCACTACATGCGTCACTCCCCTCGTACATTGGATTTGATTGGCTATCGTCCTCTTTTTAATCTCCCACTCCCTCACAATTGCCACTCCCCCTGACGAAGGCTTGGACGCCGAAACGGCCGTCGGGTGACGCAAGTCACAGTGCTCTCCTAGGTTTCTTGTCTCCCAGGTATGTCTGCCAATCCTAGGCGGTTTATTCTCTATTTCATCCTTTACATGCAATTGCATGTGTAACCGATTGGATCGATTGTGGTCCGGTTACTCTTTATTGGATGTCATCCTGGTGGACAATGTATACCATCCCATTAATTATGGGTTGGCACTAATTTTAGTGGTTATACGGTCTTTCTATTATACACTATATCTTGGATGTCATCCTGGTGGACAATGTATACCATCCCATTAATTATGGGTTGGCACTAATTTTAGTGGTTATACGGTCTTTCTATTATACACTATATCTTGGATTGCCTGTGTCTTGCTTTTTCACTTGTGTTTTGTGCCGCATCTTTCACCTTCCCTGACCTAATAAAGACATCACTTTTGCACAAATGGCATTTGGTCGCGTCTTTCTCTCCTTTTATTTCAATATTAATATTAGCATATTAATTACAAGTATTGTCAATTAATAATTGTATCACTAAATACTGAGCAGAATTAAGTATGTTGACACCTCCGATATACAGTATGTGCCCTCACATAACCCCCTATATACAGTATGAGACCCCACATAGCCTCCTATATACAGTATGAGCCCCCACATAGCCCCCTATATACAGTATGAGACCCCACATAGCACCCTATATACAGTATGAGCCCCCACATAGCCCCCTATATACAGTATGAGCCCCCACATAGCCCCCTATATACAGTATGAGACCCCACATAGCCCCCTATATACAGTATGAGGTGCCAAATAGCCCCTTATACAGTATGAGACCCCACATAGCCTCCTATATACAGTATGAGCCCCCACATAGCCCCTATATACAGTATGGGCCCCCACATAGCCCCCTATATACAGTATGAGCCCCACATAGCCCCCTATATACAGTATGAGGTGCCAAATAGCCCCTTATACAGTATGAGACCCCACATAGCCTCCTATATACAGTATGAGCCCCCACATAGCCTCCTATATACAGTATGAGCCCCCACATAGCCTCCTATATACAGTATGAGACCCCACATAGCCTCCTATATACAGTATGAGACCCCACATAGCACCCTATATACAGTATGAGCCCCCACATAGCCCCCTATATACAGTATGAGCCCCCACATAGCCCCCTATATACAGTATGAGACCCCACATAGCCCCCTATATACAGTATGAGGTGCCAAATAGCCCCTTATACAGTATGAGACCCCACATAGCCTCCTATATACAGTATGCGCCCCCACATAGCCCCTATATACAGTATGGGCCCCCACATAGCCCCCTATATACAGTATGAGACCCCACATAGCCCCCTATATACAGTATGAGCCCCCACATAGCCCCCTATATACAGTATGAGACCCCACATAGCCCCCTATATACAGTATGAGGTGCCAAATAGCCCCTTATACAGTATGAGACCCCACATAGCCTCCTATATACAGTATGAGCCCCCACATAGCCCCTATATACAGTATGGGCCCCCACATAGCCCCCTACAGTATGAGACCCCACATAGCCCCCTATATACAGTATGAGGTGCCAAATAGCCCCTTATACAGTATGAGACCCCACATAGCCTCCTATACACAGTATGAGCCCCCACATAGCCCCTATATACAGTATGGGCCCCCACATAGCCCCCTATATACAGTATGAGCCCCCACATAGCCTCCTATATACAGTATGAGCCCCCACACAGCCTCCTATATACAGCAGGAGCCCCCACACAGCCTCCTATATACAGCAGGAGCCCCCACATAGCCTCCTATATACAGTATGAGCCCCCACATAGCCCCCTATATACAGTATGAGCCCCCACATAGCCCCTATATACAGTATGGGCCCCCACATAGCCCCCTATATACAGTATGAGCCCCCACATAGTCCCCTATATACAGTATGAGACCCCACATAGCCCCCTATATACAGTATGAGGTGCCAAATAGCCCCTTATACAGTATGAGACCCCACATAGCCTCCTATATACAGTATGAGCCCCCACATAGCCCCTATATACAGTATGGGCCCCCACATAGCCCCCTACAGTATGAGACCCCACATAGCCCCCTATATACAGTATGAGGTGCCAAATAGCCCCTTATACAGTATGAGACCCCACATAGCCTCCTATACACAGTATGAGCCCCCACATAGCCCCTATATACAGTATGGGCCCCCACATAGCCCCCTATATACAGTATGAGCCCCCACACAGCCTCCTATATACAGCAGGAGCCCCCACACAGCCTCCTATATACAGCAGGAGCCCCCACATAGCCTCCTATATACAGTATGAGCCCCCACATAGCCCCCTATATACAGTATGAGCCCTCACATAGCTTCCTATATACAGTATGAGCCCCCACATAGCCCCTATATACAGTATGAGCCCCCACATAGCCTCCTATATACAGTATGAGCCTCCACATAGACCCTATATACAGTATGAGCCCCCACATAGCCCCCTATATACAGTATGAGCCCCCACATAGCCTCCTATATACAGTATGAGCCCCCACATAGCCCCCCTATATACAATATGAGCCCCCACATAGCCCTCTATATACAGTATGAGCCCCCACATAGCCCCCTATATACAGTATGAGCCCCGACATAGCCTCCTATATACAGTATGAGCCCCCACATAGCCCCCCTATATACAATATGAACCCCCACATAGCCCTCTATATACAACATGAGCTCCCACATAGCCCTCTATATACAGTATGAGCCCCTACATAGCTCCCAATATACAATATGAGCCCCCACATAGCCCTCTATATACAGAATGAGCCCCCACATAGCCTCTATATACAGCAGGAGCCCTCATATACAGCTACAGTTCTGAGTCCGGACACACATCGCTCTGCACAGCGCCGGGGTCTGGACGCCATTGATGTGTTGTGCATTGGTCGGTTTAGCTTTCCCTATTAGTCATTTTGTGGCGGGATTTTCAGGCAGATAGGGGGGAATCTTCATCCATCTCCGGAGTGAATGAGCCGATATCACAGAAGAGTTACACTGCCGCCGCTGGTCATTTACAGTCATCACTGCCGCGATCCACGAAAACCTCGCATTATAAACAAGTCGGCTGACATTTCATCTCCAATTATAGACGAGTCCAACTGTTCAGAAGCAGAAGAGCAAATGAAGTATTGAAACAGGACGCGACCTGCGGCCGATCTCCAGAGTCATCGCTGATCTGCGGCCGATCTCCAGAGTCATCGCTGATCTGCGGCCGATCTCCAGAGTCATCGCTGATCTGCGGCCGATCTCCAGAGTCATCGCTGATCTGTGGCCGATCTCCAGAGTCATCGCTGATCTGCGGCCGATCTCCAGAGTCATCGCTGATCTGCGGCCGATCTCCAGAGTCATCGCTGATCTACGGCCGATCTCCAGAGTCATCGCTGATCTGCGGCCGATCTCCAGAGCCATCGCTGATCTGCGGCCCATCTCCAGAGTCATCGCTGATCTGCGGCCGATCTCCAGAGTCATCGCTGATCTGCGGCCCATCTCCAGAGTCATCGCTGATCTGCGGCCCATCTCCAGAGTCATCGCTGATCTGCGGCCGATCTCCAGAGTCATCGCTGATCTGCGGCCGATCTCCAGAGTCATCGCTGATCTGCGGCCGATCTCCAGAATCATCGCTGATCTGCGGCCGATCTCCAGAGCCATCGCTGATCTGTGGCCGATCTCCAGAGTCATCGCTGATCTGCGGCCGATCTACAGAGTCATCGCTGATCTGCGGCCGATCTCCAGAGTCATTGCTGATCTGCGACCGATCTCCAGAGCCATCGCTGATCTGCGGCCGATCTCCAGAACCATCGCTGATCTGCGGCCAATCTCCATAGTCATCGCTGATCTGCGGCCGATCTACAGAGTCATCGCTGATCCGCGACCGATCTCCAGAATCAACGCTGATCTGCGGCCGATCTCCAGAGTCATCGCTGATCTGCGGCCGATCTTCAGAGTCATCGCTGATCTGCGGCCGATCTAAAGAGTCATCCCTGATCTGCGGCCGATCTCCAGAGTCATCCCTGATCTGCGGCCGATCTCCAGAGCCATCGCTGATCTGCGGCCGATCTCCAGAGCCATCTCTGATCTTCGGCCGATCTCCAGAGCCATCGCTGATCTGAGACCGATCTCCAGAACCATCGCTGATCTGCGGCCGATCTCCAGAGCCATCGCTGATCTGTGGCCGATCTCCAGAGTCATCGCTGATCTGCGGCCGATCTACAGAGTCATCGCTGATCTGCGGCCGATCTCCAGAGTCATCGCTGATCTGCGACCGATCTCCAGAGCCATCGCTGATCTGCGGCCGATCTCCAGAACCATCGCTGATCTGCGGCCAATCTCCAGAGTCATCGCTGATCTGCGGCCGATCTACAGAGTCATCGCTGATCTGCGGCCGATCTCCAGAGTCATCGCAGATCTGCGGCCGATCTCCAGAGTCATCCCTGATCTGCGGCAGATTTCCAGAGCCATCGCTGATCTGCAGCCGATCTCCAGAGCCATCGCTGATCTGCGGCCGATCTCCAGAGTCATCGTTGATCTGGGCCGATCTACAAAGTCATCACTGATCTGCGGCCGATCTCCAGAGTCAACGCTGATGTGCGACCAATCTCCTGAGTCATCGCTGATCTGCGGCCGATCTCCAGAGTCATCGCTGATCTGCGGCCGATCTCCAGAGTCATCGCTGATCTGCGGCCGATCTCCAGAGTCATCGCTGATCTGCGGCCGATCTCCAGAGTCATCGGTGATCTGCGGCCGATCTAAAGAGTCATCGCTGATCTGCATCCGATCTCCAGAGTCATCCCTGATCTGCGGCCGATCTCCAGAGCCATCGCTGATCTGCGGTCGATCTCCAGAGCCATCCCTGATCTGCGGCCGATCTCCAGAGCCATCCCTGATCTGCGGCCGATCTCCAGAGCCATCGCTGATCTGTGGCCGATCTCCAGAGTCATCGCTGATCTGCGGACGATCTCCAGAGTCATTGCTGATCTGCGACCGATCTCCAGAGCCATCGCTGATCTGCGGCCGATCTCCAGAACCATCGCTGATCTGCGGCCAATCTCCATAGTCATCGCTGATCTGCGGCCGATCTACAGAGTCATCGCTAATCCGCGGCCGATCTCCAGAGTCAACGCTGATCTGCGGCCGATCTACAGAGTCATCGCTGATCTGCGGCCGATCTTCAGAGTCATCGCTGATCTGCAGCCGATCTCCAGAACCATCGCTGATCTGCGACCAATCTCCAGAGTCATCGCTGATCTGCGGCCGATCTACAGAGTCATCGCTGATCTGCGGCCGATCTCCAGAGTCATCGCTGATCTGCGTCTGATCTACAGAGTCATCGCTGATCTGCGTCCGATCTCCAGAGTCATCCCTGATCTGCGGCCAATCTCCAGAGTCATCGCTGATCTGCGGCCGATCTTCAGAGTCATCGCTGATCTGCGGCCGATCTCCAGAAACATCACTGATCTGCGGCCAATCTCCAGAGTCATTGCTGATCTGCGGCCGATCTACAGAGTCATCGCTGATCTGCGGCCGATCTCCAGAGTCATCGCTGATCTGCGGCCGATCTCCAGAGTCATCGCTGATCTGCGGCCGATCTTCAGAGTCATCGCTGTTCTGCGGCAGATTTCCAGAGTCATCGCTGATCTGCGGCCGATCTCCAGAGTCATCGGTGATCTGCGGCCGATCTAAAGAGTCATCGCTGATCTGCATCCGATCTCCAGAGTCATCCCTGATCTGCGGCCGATCTCCAGAGCCATCGCTGATCTGCGGCCGATCTCCAGAGCCATCTCTGATCTGCGGCCGATCTCCAGAGCCATCCCTGATCTGCGGCCGATCTCCAGAGCCATCGCTGATCTGTGGCCGATCTCCAGAGTCATCGCTGATCTGCGGCCGATCTCCAGAGTCATCGCTGATCTGCAGCCGATCTCCAGAGTCATCGCTGATCTGCGGCCGATCTTCAGAGTCATCGCTGATCTGCGGCAGATTTCCAGAGTCATCGCTGATCTGCGGCCGATCTCCAGAATCATCGCTGATCTGCGGCCGATCTCCAGAGCCATCCCTGATCTGGGGCCGATCTCCAGAGCCATCCCTGATCTGCGGCCGATCTCCAGAGTCATCGCTGATCTGCGGCCGATCTCCAGAGTCATCGCTGATCTGCGGCCGATCTCCAGAGTCATCGCTGATCTACGGCCGATCTCCAGAGTCATCGCTGATCTGCGGCCGATCTCCAGAGCCATCGCTGATCTGCGGCCCATCTCCAGAGTCATCGCTGATCTGCGGCCGATCTGCAGAGTCATCGCTGATCTGCGGCCCATCTCCAGAGTCATCGCTGATCTGCGGCCCATCTCCAGAGTCATCGCTGATCTGCGGCCGATCTCCAGAGTCATCGCTGATCTGCGGCCGATCTCCAGAGTCATCGCTGATCTGCGGCCAATCTCCAGAATCATCGCTGATCTGCGGCCGATCTCCAGAGTCATCCCTGATCTGCGGCCGATCTCCAGAGCCATCGCTGATCTGTGGCCGATCTCCAGAGTCATCGCTGATCTGCGGCCGATCTACAGAGTCATCGCTGATCTGCGGCCGATCTCCAGAGTCATTGCTGATCTGCGACCGATCTCCAGAGCCATCGCTGATCTGCGGCCGATCTCCAGAACCATCGCTGATCTGCGGCCAATCTCCATAGTCATCGCTGATCTGCGGCCGATCTACAGAGTCATCGCTGATCCGCGGCCGATCTCCAGAGTCAACGCTGATCTGCGGCCGATCTCCAGAGTCATCGCTGATCTGCGGCCGATCTTCAGAGTCATCGCTGATCTGCGGCCGATCTAAAGAGTCATCCCTGATCTGCGGCCGATCTCCAGAGTCATCCCTGATCTGCGGCCGATCTCCAGAGCCATCGCTGATCTGCGGCCGATCTCCAGAGCCATCTCTGATCTTCGGCCGATCTCCAGAGCCATCGCTGATCTGCGACCGATCTCCAGAACCATCGCTGATCTGCGGCCGATCTCCAGAGCCATCGCTGATCTGTGGCCGATCTCCAGAGTCATCGCTGATCTGCGGCCGATCTACAGAGTCATCGCTGATCTGCGGCCGATCTCCAGAGTCATCGCTAATCTGCGACCGATCTCCAGAGCCATCGCTGATCTGCGGCCGATCTCCAGAACCATCGCTGATCTGCGGCCAATCTCCAGAGTCATGGCTGATCTGCGGCCGATCTACAGAGTCATCGCTGATCTGCGGCCGATCTCCAGAGTCATCGCAGATCTGCGGCCGATCTCCAGAGTCATCCCTGATCTGCGGCAGATTTCCAGAGCCATCGCTGATCTGCAGCCGATCTCCAGAGCCATCGCTGATCTGCGGCCGATCTCCAGAGTCATCGTTGATCTGGGCCGATCTACAAAGTCATCACTGATCTGCGGCCGATCTCCAGAGTCAACGCTGATCTGCGACCAATCTCCTGAGTCATCGCTGATCTGCGGCCGATCTCCAGAGTCATCGCTGATCTGCGGCCGATCTCCAGAGTCATCGCTGATCTGCGGCCGATCTCCAGAGTCATCGGTGATCTGCGGCCGATCTAAAGAGTCATCGCTGATCTGCATCCGATCTCCAGAGTCATCCCTGATCTGCGGCCGATCTCCAGAGCCATCGATGATCTGCGGCCGATCTCCAGAGCCATCCCTGATCTGCGGCCGATCTCCAGAGCCATCCCTGATCTGCGGCCAATCTCCAGAGTCATCGCTGATCTGCGTCCGATCTCCAGAGTCATCCCTGATCTGCGGCCAATCTCCAGAGTCATCGCTGATCTGCGGCCGATCTTCAGAGTCATCGCTGATCTGCGGCCGATCTCCAGAACCATCACTGATCTGCGGCCAATCTCCAGAGTCATTGCTGATCTGCGGCCGATCTACAGAGTCATCGCTGATCTGCGGCCGATCTCCAGAGTCATCGCTGATCTGCGGCCGATCTCCAGAGTCATCGCTGATCTGCGGCCGATCTTCAGAGTCATCGCTGATCTGCGGCAGATTTCCAGAGTCATCGCTGATCTGCGGCCGATCTCCAGAGTCATCGGTGATCTGCGGCCGATCTAAAGAGTCATCGCTGATCTGCATCCGATCTCCAGAGTCATCCCTGATCTGCGGCCGATCTCCAGAGCCATCGCTGATCTGCGGCCGATCTCCAGAGCCATCTCTGATCTGCGGCCGATCTCCAGAGCCATCCCTGATCTGCGGCCGATCTCCAGAGCCATCGCTGATCTGTGGCCGATCTCCAGAGTCATCGCTGATCTGCGGCCGATCTCCAGAGTCATCGCTGATCTGCAGCCGATCTCCAGAGTCATCGCTGATCTGCGGCCGATCTTCAGAGTCATCGCTGATCTGCGGCAGATTTCCAGAGTCATCGCTGATCTGCGGCCGATCTCCAGAATCATCGCTGATCTGCGGCCGATCTCCAGAGCCATCCCTGATCTGCGGCCGATCTCCAGAGCCATCCCTGATCTGCGGCCGATCTCCAGAGTCATCGCTGATCTGCGGCCGATCTCCAGAGTCATCGCTGATCTGCGGCCGATCTCCAGAGTCATCGCTGATCTACGGCCGATCTCCAGAGTCATCGCTGATCTGCGGCCGATCTCCAGAGCCATCGCTGATCTGCGGCCCATCTCCAGAGTCATCGCTGATCTGCGGCCGATCTCCAGAGTCATCGCTGATCTGCGGCCCATCTCCAGAGTCATCGCTGATCTGCGGCCCATCTCCAGTGTCATCGCTGATCTGCGGCCGATCTCCAGAGTCATCGCTGATCTGCGGCCGATCTCCAGAGTCATCGCTGATCTGCGGCCCATCTCCAGAGTCATCGCTGATCTGCGGCCCATCTCCAGAGTCATCGCTGATCTGCGGCCGATCTCCAGAGTCATCGCTGATCTGCGGCCGATCTCCAGAGTCATCGCTGATCTGCGGCCAATCTCCAGAATCATCGCTGATCTGCGGCCGATCTCCAGAGTCATCCCTGATCTGCGGCCGATCTCCAGAGCCATCGCTGATCTGTGGCCGATCTCCAGAGTCATCGCTGATCTGCGGCCGATCTACAGAGTCATCGCTGATCTGCGGCCGATCTCCAGAGTCATTGCTGATCTGCGACCGATCTCCAGAGCCATCGCTGATCTGCGGCCGATCTCCAGAACCATCGCTGATCTGCGGCCAATCTCCATAGTCATCGCTGATCTGCGGCCGATCTACAGAGTCATCGCTGATCCGCGGCCGATCTCCAGAGTCAACGCTGATCTGCGGCCGATCTCCAGAGTCATCGCTGATCTGCGGCCGATCTTCAGAGTCATCGCTGATCTGCGGCCGATCTAAAGAGTCATCCCTGATCTGCGGCCGATCTCCAGAGTCATCCCTGATCTGCGGCCGATCTCCAGAGCCATCGCTGATCTGCGGCCGATCTCCAGAGCCATCTCTGATCTTCGGCCGATCTCCAGAGCCATCGCTGATCTGCGACCGATCTCCAGAACCATCGCTGATCTGCGGCCGATCTCCAGAGCCATCGCTGATCTGTGGCCGATCTCCAGAGTCATCGCTGATCTGCGGCCGATCTACAGAGTCATCGCTGATCTGCGGCCGATCTCCAGAGTCATCGCTGATCTGCGACCGATCTCCAGAGCCATCGCTGATCTGCGGCCGATCTCCAGAACCATCGCTGATCTGCGGCCAATCTCCAGAGTCATCGCTGATCTGTGGCCGATCTACAGAGTCATCGCTGATCTGCGGCCGATCTCCAGAGTCATCGCAGATCTGCGGCCGATCTCCAGAGTCATCCCTGATCTGCGGCAGATTTCCAGAGCCATCGCTGATCTGCAGCCGATCTCCAGAGCCATCGCTGATCTGCGGCCGATCTCCAGAGTCATCGTTGATCTGGGCCGATCTACAAAGTCATCACTGATCTGCGGCCGATCTCCAGAGTCAACGCTGATCTGCGACCAATCTCCTGAGTCATCGCTGATCTGCGGCCGATCTCCAGAGTCATCGCTGATCTGCGGCCGATCTCCAGAGTCATCGCTGATCTGCAGCCGATCTCCAGAGTCATCGCTGATCTGCGGCCGATCTCCAGAGTCATCGGTGATCTGCGGCCGATCTAAAGAGTCATCGCTGATCTGCATCCGATCTCCAGAGTCATCCCTGATCTGCGGCCGATCTCCAGAGCCATCGCTGATCTGCGGCCGATCTCCAGAGCCATCCCTGATCTGCGGCCGATGTCCAGAGCCATCCCTGATCTGCGGCCGATCTCCAGAGCCATCGCTGATCTGTGGCCGATCTCCAGAGTCATCGCTGATCTGCGGCCGATCTCCAGAGTCATTGCTGATCTGCGACCGATCTCCAGAGCCATCGCTGATCTGCGGCCGATCTCCAGAACCATCGCTGATCTGCGGCCAATCTCCATAGTCATCGCTGATCTGCGGCCGATCTACAGAGTCATCGCTGATCCGCGGCCGATCTCCAGAGTCAACGCTGATCTGCGGCCGATCTACAGAGTCATCGCTGATCTGCGGCCGATCTTCAGAGTCATCGCTGATCTGCAGCTGATCTCCAGAACCATCGCTGATCTGCGACCAATCTCCAGAGTCATCGCTGATCTGCGGCCGATCTACAGAGTCATCGCTGATCTGCGGCCGATCTCCAGAGTCATCGCTGATCTGCGGCTGATCTACAGAGTCATCGCTGATCTGCATCCGATCTCCAGAACCATCACTGATCTGCGGCCAATCTCCAGAGTCATTGCTGATCTGCGGCCGATCTACAGAGTCATCGCTGATCTGCGGACGATCTCCAGAGTCATCGCTGATCTGCGGCCGATCTCCAGAGTCATCGCTGATCTGCGGCCGATCTTCAGAGTCATCGCTGATCTGCGGCAGATTTACAGAGTCATCGCTGATCTGCGGCCGATCTCCAGAGTCATCGGTGATCTGCGGCCGATCTAAAGAGTCATCGCTGATCTGTGGCCGATCTCCAGAGTCATCGCTGATCTGCGGCCGATCTCCAGAGTCATCGCTGATCTGCGGCCGATCTCCAGAGCCATCCCTGATCTGCGGCCGATCTCCAGAGCCATCGCTGATCTGTGGCCGATCTCCAGAGTCATCGCTGATCTGCGGCCGATCTCCAGAGTCATTGCTGATCTGCGACCGATCTCCAGAGCCATCGCTGATCTGCGGCCGATCTCCAGAACCATCGCTGATCTGCGGCCAATCTCCATAGTCATCGCTGATCTGCGGCCGATCTACAGAGTCATCGCTGATCCGCGGCCGATCTCCAGAGTCAACGCTGATCTGCGGCCGATCTACAGAGTCATCGCTGATCTGCATCTGATCTCCAGAGTCATCCCTGATCTGCGGCCGATCTCCAGAGCCATCGCTGATCTGCGGCCGATCTCCAGAGCCATCTCTGATCTGCGGCCGATCTCCAGAGCCATCCCTGATCTGCGGCCGATCTCCAGAGCCATCGCTGATCTGTGGCCGATCTCCAGAGTCATCGCTGATCTGCGGCCGATCTCCAGAGTTATCGCTGATCTGCAGCCGATCTCCAGAGTCATCGCTGATCTGCGGCCGATCTTCAGAGTCATCGCTGATCTGCGGCAGATTTCCAGAGTCATCGCTGATCTGCGGCCGATCTCCAGAATCATCGCTGATCTGCGGCCGATCTCCAGAGCCATCCCTGATCTGCGGCCGATCTCCAGAGCCATCCCTGATCTGCGGCCGATCTCCAGAGCCATCGCTGATCTGTGGCCGATCTCCAGAGTCATCGCTGATCTGCGGCCGATCTCCAGAGTCATCGCTGATCTGCGGCCGATCTCCAGAGCCATCACTGATCTGCGGCCGATCTCCAGAGCCATCCCTGATCTGCGGCCGATCTCCAGAGCCATCCCTGATCTGCGGCCGATCTCCAGAGCCATCGCTGATCTGTGGCCGATCTCCAGAGTCATCGCTGATCTGCGGCCGATCTCCAGAGTCATTGCTGATCTGCGACCGATCTCCAGAGCCATCGCTGATCTGCGGCCGATCTCCAGAACCATCGCTGATCTGCGGCCAATCTCCATAGTCATCGCTGATCTGCGGCCGATCTACAGAGTCATCGCTGATCCGCGGCCGATCTCCAGAGTCAACGCTGATCTGCGGCCGATCTACAGAGTCATCGCTGATCTGCGGCCGATCTTCAGAGTCATCGCTGATCTGCAGCCGATCTCCAGAACCATCGCTGATCTGCGACCAATCTCCAGAGTCATCGCTGATCTGCGGCCGATCTACAGAGTCATCGCTGATCTGCGGCCGATCTCCATAGTCATCACTGATCTGCGGCTGATCTACAGAGTCATCGCTGATCTGCGTCCGATCTCCAGAGTCCATCCCTGATCTGCGGCCAATCTCCAGAGTCATCGCTGATCTGCGGCCGATCTTCAGAGTCATCGCTGATCTGCGGCCGATCTCCAGAACCATCACTGATCTGCGCCAGTCTCCAGAGTCATTGCTGATCTGCGGCCGATCTACAGAGTCATCGCTGATCTGCGGCCGATCTCCAGAGTCATCGCTGATCCTGCGGCCGATCTCCAGAGTCATCGCTGATCTGCGGCCGATCTTCAGAGTCATCGCTGATCTGCGGCAGATTTCCAGAGTCATCGCTGATCTGCGGCCGATCTCCAGAGTCATCGGTGATCTGCGGCCGATCTAAAGAGTCATCGCTGATCTGCATCCGATCTCCAGAGTCATCCCTGATCTGCGGCCGATCTCCAGAGCCATCGCTGATCTGCGGCCGATCTCCAGAGCCATCTCTGATCTGCGGCCGATCTCCAGAGCCATCCCTGATCTGCGGCCGATCTCCAGAGCCATCGCTGATCTGTGGCCGATCTCCAGAGTCATCGCTGATCTGCGGCCGAATCTCCAGAGTTATCGCTGATCTGCAGCCGATCTCCAGAGTCATCGCTGATCTGCCGGCCGATCTTCAGAGTCATCGCTGATCTGCAGCCGTTCTCCAGAACCATCGCTGATCTGCGACCAATCTCCAGAGTCATCGCTGATCTGCGGCCGATCTACAGAGTCATCGCTGATCTGCGGCCGATCTCCATAGTCATCGCTGATCTGCGGCTGATCTACAGAGTGATCGCTGATCTGCGTCCGATCTCCAGAGTCATCCCTGATCTGCGGCCAATCTCCAGAGTCATCGCTGATCTGCGGCCGATCTTCAGAGTCATCGCTGATCTGCGGCCGATCTCCAGAACCATCACTGATCTGCGGCCAATCTCCAGAGTCATTGCTGATCTGCGGCCGATCTACAGAGTCATCGCTGATCTGCGGCCGATCTCCAGAGTCATCGCTGATCTGCGGCCGATCTCCAGAGTCATCGCTGATCTGCGGCCGATCTTCAGAGTCATCGCTGATCTGCGGCAGATTTCCAGAGTCAACGCTGATCTGCGGCCGATCTCCAGAGTCATCGGTGATCTGCCGGCCGATCTAAAGAGTCATCGCTGATCTGCATCCGATCTCCAGAGTCATCCTGATCTGCGGCCGATCTCCAGAGCCATCGCTGATCTGCGGCCGATCTCCAGAGCCATCTCTGATCTGCGGCCGATCTCCAGAGCCATCCCTGATCTGCGGCCGATCTCCAGAGCCATCGCTGATCTGTGGCCGATCTCCAGAGTCATCGCTGATCTGCGGCCGATCTCCAGAGTTATCGCTGATCTGCAGCCGATCTCCAGAGTCATCGCTGATCTGCGGCCGATCTTCAGAGTCATCGCTGATCTGCGGCAGATTTCCAGAGTCATCGCTGATCTGCGGCCGATCTCCAGAATCATCGCTGATCTGCGGCCGATCTCCAGAGCCATCCCTGATCTGCGGCCGATCTCCAGAGCCATCCCTGATCTGCGGCGATCTCCAGAGCCATCGCTGATCTGTGGCCGATCTCCAGAGTCATCGCTGATCTGCGGCCGATCTCAGAGTCATCGCTGATCTGTGGCCGATCTCCAGAGTCATCGCTGATCTGCGGCCGATCTTCAGAGTCATCGCTGATCTGCGGCAGATTTCCAGAGTCATCGCTGATCTGCGGTCGATCTCCAGAGTCATCGCTGATCTGCAGCCAATCTCCAGAGTCATTGCTGATCTGCGGCCGATCTCCAGAGTTATCGCTGCCGGGGACCGGCTATTTTGTATTTGCTTAAAAATCTTATAAAAGTTAATTCACACAGAGTTTTAGATGTGAATAATTCTGTAACCGTCCTGACAAAGCTGAGTCCTGACCGTCCTGCACAGCACAATGTGAGGTGAATGTGCTGCGCTACATAATAGGGGGAGCAGGACCCAGCAGCACAGTGTATTTCAGGGGAGCGCTAATCTTATAGGTCACAGAGATACATAGAGGAAGGAGCAGGTCCCAGAAGCACAGAGTATTTCAGGAGAGGAGAGCGCTGATCTTATAGGGGGTCACAGGGATACATAGAGGAAGGAGCAGGTCCCAGCAGAACAGTTAACCTCTGCTAGCGTGCTGGTTACCTCTGGGATCAAATGTTGTTGGAAACCAATCACAGTTACTCCCAGCCTTTTTAAGATGGTGGAACCTGTCTTCCCACACTGAGTATAGTCTATTGCTGTTTGGGTCTGTGTGCTGTTGTGTCCCAGTCCTGCTGGTGATTGTGTTGCTTTGCGCTTGCAGTTATTGTGGAAAAACTAGTTGTGTTGTTTCCTCCCTGCTCTTATTTTCCTCCTATGCCCTTATTGTCTTATTCCTCTATGAGCTAGACAAACAGGGGAAACCAAAACTCTATCTCTATTGATGTCCAGTATATATCTGTATATATGTATGTTTGTGTGCAGGGGTGGACACAGACTTCAGGGGGCCCCTGTGCCAGAATTCTGTCTGTGCCCCCTCCAGACCGCAGTAAGTACATGTACTTTTTATTACTAGCTTAGAATCCTGCTATCACACCGTTCTCCCCTCCGATCACAAGTCGTTTCTCACTATCATATGTGAAAATAGTAATAATACAAATGTCAGCTGCACTGGAAGTGGTAAAAAAAGAACATTGTGAAGAAAAAATAATTGGTTTGTGTCCCCATTTTCGGAGACCGGTAACGTCTGTTTTTGTGTTGATGTTTCGGAGTTTTCTGAGAGGTGAGATGAAGGTATCATATAATGATTTCATTGTTATTCGTTCAGGTTAATTTTTCATTTTAACAGATTCGATTTTTATAGACGCAGAGATACCAAACACGCTTATTCTTTTATTATTGTTACTGAGTGAAAATGCGTTTTTTATATTTTTAACATTATTTTAAAAAGATTTTTTTAATTTTTAATTTTTTTTTTTAGTTCCTTTAAAACCTGCTATTACTTTGTTGTATATACTACAATACCGCTCTATGGTAATATATAGACACATTACATAAGTTATGAAGCCCAACTACAGACCAGGGCAGCGTATTAGCACCCTGCAATCTCCCCCATCCCGGTATAATCTCCCCCATCCCGGTATAATCTCCCCCATCCCAGTATAATTTCCCCCATCCTGGTATAATCTCCCCCATCCCGGTATAATCTCCCCCATCCCGGTATACTCTCCCCCATCCCGGCATAATCTCCCCCATCCTGGTATAATCTCCCCTATCTGGTATCATCTCCCCCATCCTGGTATAATCTCCCCCATCCCGGTATAATCTTCCCCATCCCGGTATAATCTCCCCCATCCCGGTATAATCTCCCCTTTCCATGTATAATCTCCCCCATCCCGGTATAATCTCCCCCATCCCGGTATAATGTTCCCTTTCCTGGTATAATCTCCCCCATCCAGGGCCCCTTCCAGTAATACCATCCCTTTTCTGCAGTTCATCTTCCCCTGCTCCCTCGATGTGTACCTTGCAGAACCCAAGTAGCCACTATGTGACACCTAGATCCACCTAATTCCTCCACCAATTCTACATTTCATCACTAAATCATTTATAACTGACAATGTTATGTACTGAGGAAATCATCCAGCCCTGATATAAAGCTGTTATAATGTCGGCCATTACTACCTCTTGTGGTAGGGCATTCCACGGTCTGACTGCTCTAACTGTAAAGAACCCTTTCCTATTTAGTTGCTGGAATCAGTGCAGAGGAGTATATAGTGTTTGATATTTTTAACCCCTTTCATCCCTTCCATTTATTATTCCTTGGGGTCTGGAGAGACCACAGAATATGTGTTTTTTTTTATTGGAATTAATTTTTTTCAGACCAAATAAAATTTGCCTTCTGGTCTAAGCAAATCTGACAGAAATGAAAACAAATGTGTTACTTATCAAATATAAAATTTAGTGTATCTGTAAATATGGGATGGGTATAACAGCCAAAGTAAATAGTAATGCCAGGGGCTGTTAGGGGGGTATTGGTGTAGCCCAATGTTACTCTTTGGGGTCCTATTCTCTGCCCTCTATCTTCATATTAGGATATCGCAGGACCCAGCATGCGCTGATTAGTGTCGGTCTTAAACCCCCGAGATTATAAATGATGACCAAAGCCAAGAAGTTGAAAAATGATAATTATAAAATGTATAATTGGAGAAGAAAAGTTAAACTTGATGGACCGGGGTCTATTTTTCAACTTATGTAACTAAAACTTTATTTGCATAATAATAATAATAATAATAATTAATCAAATCTTTATTTTTTTATTTTTTATATAGCGCGAACATATTCCGCAGCGCTTTACATACATCAGGAACACTGTCCCCATTGGGGCTCACAAGCTAAAGTCCCTATCTGCATGTCTTTGGAGTGTGGGAGGAAACCGGAGTACCCGGAGGAAACCCACGCAAACACGGGGAGAACTTACAAACTCCTTGCAGATGGTGTCCTTGGTGGGATTCGAACCAAGGACCCCAGCGCTGCAAGACTGCAGTGCTAACCACTGAGCCACCACAAGACTGCAGTGCTAACCACTGAGCCACCGTGCTGCCTGTGATGACATGGACTCTCATGGGTTAAAGTTTCTTAAAATTCAGCCAGACAGGATTATAGATTGTTTATAGACGGGGGAGGAGTCCCTCATTGTTTCTACAAGACTCATGTAATTGTGTTGGCCACTGAAAGCCAGACGTATTGTTCTCCAGACTTTTCCAGTAACCATTGTATTGTAGTTGTGTATTGATAATGTAATTACCTTTGTAGCCATTGTCTAGTCGGTGACTTGCCGACTCCATGTAGATATCCTGAGTCTTTCTATGCACATGATTTAAATGAACATTATCCATGCAGCTTGAAATTCATCCAATGGGAGAAGCAATCTTGTCCAACCAATTGATGAGGACGCAGTGTATCCTAAGGGAAGGTTATGGCTATAAAAGGGACTTCTTTAAGCCACCAGGGTGGTTGAAGGTTGATGGATGCTGATGGATCCAGTCTAAGCTCTTTGGAGCTGACTAGAGGATCAGGATATCTTATGGCTTCAATCTAGGGACTCCGGATCCGGTTGGAGACCATATCCACAGCCTAGGGATTTCGACTCCGGCTGCCAGGATTGTAACATCATACCAGGACTACCTAAGGAGGACACTCAGGTTGGGACAGTTCAGTCACCTGTTACAGACTTTGCAGACCTCACACAGCTTCCTGAATCTGGCATTATTCGTTTCTCGGTGGGTGCCCGCCAAAAGCGGGGTGCTGCTGGACTGGAGTAAGCGGCCCTGGAAGCTCTGAGGCATGGACATTCTAAATCCCTGGTGATCCAGCGGAAGGGTGAGACTCTGTTGCCTGTTACATTTGTGTGTTTTGCTGGTTATGTGTTATGTGCCGTTAATTGTTTGGGGATACAATAAAGTCTAATTATTGTGGTTCCCTCACCCTGTGTTGTCTGAGTAGTGTTACGCCCACGGTTAAGGAGGCCGGCGTTCAGTTGGGATGAGCCCTGAGCCACGCTGTCTTTCTAAAGGCGGCGGGTTTTAGTGGACGAGAGCACCCACTGACCCCCGTGTCTCCACAAAGACCATCAATAAAACATCCTATCATACCTGCACCTCTACAATGATTATGGTGGAGCTCTTATCACACAAGTACTTTATTTGTATTTTATGCATTAAATATAAAACCATCATAGCTGTGTTATAATGGAGAATGCTGCAGTGTAAAGCATGGCGGTGGGGCAGAGCAGCAGAAACAATGCAGCCAGCAATGATGGCAATGAGCAGCTTGTAGGTTTCCCTTACAGGATGGGACTTATCATTTTCAAATCACATTTGAACATCTGCTTTAGTCATTCTCTTCTCGCTTTATCCCTCCTGAATCTTTGTGATCGGCAGTAATTGGCGGCCCTCGATGGTTCACTGTCAGCGCCGCCGCTCGTCATCATCCATCTAGCACTGAGCGTCTATCACAGACGGATAACTCGGCTTTCCAATAAGTGAAATAGATGCAAACAATTATTCTTCTGCAAATCCAAAATCACACAGACGCCTGCGTCACATGTACAATTGTGAATTGCAGAAACTCTGTGCATGGATTTTCTTCTTGGAGAGATGAATAATTCATCTGTGACTTGTGGAGCCGGATATCTGACAAACGCACAATGAGTAAAGACACGTCCGTCTGCGGGAGAAATGTCACATATTAGCATCCAATCACTTCCAATCACAGCAGATATGGATGAGATGTAACCGCATCATTACAGGACAGCGGAGACGTCGTGATGGAGCACAGGGTCGCACCATTTGGATTGAATTACTAACATTAGATCAATTAAGGACATTTTTCCCAGAAAAGATACAGATGAAGCCAGGAAGATTTACCGGAGCGGTCTCACCGTCATTAGATCTTGTGAGAAGGAACATTAGAAGCATCAAATACATCATAATAATAATAATAATAATAATAATAATAATAGCTGAAACGTCGGTAAAGTCATGAGACGGACAAGATAAATAATATGTAACAGAAATCTATCAAAATCTGAACAATAAAGAGCTGAGGAAGAAATGAAGATCCGTGACCTGAGACACTCGACTTACCAGTGATACATTGTAACAATATAGTGAATGTGGTCGTCAGGCAGCGAGTCCATAGCAACCACTCGAATTCCAGCAGCAGAGAAGCCTTCCTGGGTCGGAGGATTTGTGTCGTCCTGGGGCTCAGTGTGTTTTACAGGAACGTAAGAAAATGGGTTTCTTTTATTTATTTGGAGAAGAGAAATGTACAAAATGTCTCTTCACTTCCAGGCACTTTATATTTTGTTCTCTCTAAACTCACAAATTCAGTGAAACAAAAGCAAAAAATCCTAAAATCTGCTCTGTATAGAAATGACGGAACACAACCGGACCACAGTCACACCTAAAGTATTCGATCTGTAGTATTAGGACAGCACTACAGACAGGGCTAGGCAGCAGTATTAGGACAGCACTACAGACAGGGCTAGGCAGCAGTATTAGGACAGCACTACAGACAGGGCTAGGCAGCAGTATTAGGACAGCACTACAGACAGGGCTAGGCAGCAGTATTAGGACAGCACTACAGACAGGGCTAGGCAATAGTATTAGGACAGCACTACAGACAGGGCTAGGCAGCAGTATTAGGACAGCACTACAGACAGGGCTAGGCAGCAGTATTAGGACAGCACTACAGACAGGGCTAGGCAGCAGTATTAGGACAGCACTACAGACAGGGCTAGGCAGCAGTATTAGGACAGCACTACAGACAGGGCTAGGCAGCAGTATTAGGACAGCACTACAGACAGGGCTAGTCAGCAGTATTAGGACAGCACTACAGACAGGGCTAGGCAGCAGTATTAGGACAGCACTACAGATAGGGCTAGGCAGCAGTATTAGGACAGCACTACAGACAGGGCTAGGCAGCAGTATTAGGACAGCACTACAGACAGAACAAGGAAGCCGCGGAGACACCATCACATGTTTCTCAATACTGGCAGGAAACTAGCCAGGTCTTTCACCGGGAAGGAAAAACCACGGGAAGGGCAGTCTCCAGTCAAGGAGACCACCTATGCTAAAACATGGTATCCATCCACAGACACCTGTTTCGGGGTATTTGCCCCTCATCAGTGTGGAGTAGGAAACTGGCTAGTGGGAGCAATGCCTAGTAGAAGACTATATAGGTAAGGATGGTTGACCTTAGGGAGATCAACATCCAGCACCACGGAGACACCATCACATAGTGATTCTAGGGCAATGCCCCCTGGGAAATATGCAAAACAAGGACGCCTGCGGAGACACCATCACATGTTTCTCAATGCTGGCGGGTAACTAGCCAGGTCTTTCACCGGGAAGGAAAAACCACGGGAAGGGCAGTCTCCAGTCAAGGAAACCACATATGCCAAAACATGGTATCCATCCGCACTACAGACAGGGCTAGGCAGTAGTATTAGGACAGTACTACAGACAGGGCTAGGCAGCAGTATTAGGACAGTACTACAGACAGGGCTAGGCAATAGTATTAGCACAGTACTACAGACAGGGCTAGGCAGCAGTATTAGGACAGTACTGCAGACAGGGCTAGGTAGTAGTATTAGGACAGTACTACAGACGGCTAGCGGTAGTATTAGGACAGCACTACAGACAGGGCTAGGCAGCAGTATTAGGACAGTACTACAGACAGGGCTAGGCAGCAGTATTAGGACAGTACTACAGACAGGGCTAGGCAATAGTATTAGCACAGTACTACAGACAGGGCTAGGCAGCAGTATTAGGACAGTACTACAGACAGGGCTAGGCAGCAGTATTAGGACAGTACTACAGACAGGGCTAGGCAATAGTATTAGCACAGTACTACAGACAGGGCTAGGCAGCAGTATTAGGACAGTACTGCAGACAGGGCTAGGTAGTAGTATTAGGACAGTACTACAGACGGCTAGCGGTAGTATTAGGACAGCACTACAGACAGGGCTAGGCAGCAGTATTAGGATAGCACTACAGACAGGGCTAGGCAGTAGTATTAGGACAGTACTACAGACAGGGCTAGGCAGCAGTATTAGGACAGTACTGTGAGGGTAGCCTGGGCTATAGATTGTTTGTTCAAATGTAATAAGATTATCTGAGTATGTAAATAATCAAACTATAGCTGCCACTGCATAAATATCTGTGTGTCTATATGACAATCGCACAGACGCCATAATATGATTTTAAGTTGTATGTTCAAGAGGGGGTTAACCAAAGATAATGAAGCCAGAATGAACAATGAACAGTGAAGGCTTTCATAATAATAAGTAAAAGTCTTATCAGTGGTTTCACACAAAGGAGGAATGTGTTATCTGTGGGATGAAATGTGTGTTCCTATGTTTCTATGCTTCTCCCTAACCTCCCCAAAACCTCCCTATACGGCTCCGATGTATGAGAAAAGACAGATTTTGATACTTTGTACATGTCTGAAGGCTGAAATGTTATACTAATATCTGATCTATTCATTACACGGGTCAGTCGCCTATACTGGCTCAAACAGTGAACACATCTCGTTGTGATCATTGTCTGATTCATTAATATCTGTACAAATAGCTAATTTGGCCCGTACCTCTGGATTTGCCCTGAACAAAGACTCCATTAGCAGTCTTACCTAAATTTCTCCCTTGACAGTGCTACAGACAGGGCTAGGCAGCAATATTAGGACAGCACTACAGACAGGGCTAGGCAGCAATATTAGGACAGCACTACAGGCAGGACTAGGCAGCAATATTAGGACAGCACTACAGACAGGGCTAGGCAGCAATATTAGGACAGAACTACAGACAGGACTAGGCAGCAATACATTGGACCAGACTCTGTATGGCAAGATATGGGATTTTCAGTGTCACTGCAGGGGGATATACCATTTGGTGCGACCACTGCAGCCGCACAGCGTGAGGGGCTCAATTACACCTGAAAAGCAGTGTGATTTGCAAAGTGGCCTCTCCTGTGTCTGTTCCTGGGTCTCTGTATAGTGTCGTAATATTTTCCCCATGAACTGCGCAGGCCATTACTTGTTCAGGGTATAGCACCATTATATATGCACAATATGGCAGTAGTTTTTGCTCACTGTATGCTATTTTACTCTAATTGTGCCTTTTTGCACTTAAACCTCTGTGCATTGTACAATCGTAGATCCAGCCCTATCGGCCATCGATCTACAGATTTCGGCCAGGGCCTTGGCTCTTTGGACGCTTGTTTCAACGTCCCCCCGCCATAGTGCAGCATTCATTAGAGGATAGGACTGGGTGACTCCCTCCTGTTTATTCAGCTGCAGAGATAATGGGTGAGGTGACATTATTGTGTTCCCATTAGAGGATGGATTCTGTAGTCGCCTTTAGGCTGCTTTCACACATCAGATTTTTGGCATCAGGCACGATCCGGCGAAAAAACTGATGCGACGGATCCAGCAAAAAAATGAATCAGTTGGATCAGTTGCATCAGTTTTTTCCATCAGTTCCTTCAGTTTTTTTGATGGATCCGTTGTGTTACTGAGCATGCGCAGTTCAAAAAAACGGATCAGGCGGCCGTATCCATTTTTTCTGCCACATTGTGCCGTATCCGGCGTCCATAGGCTTCCATTATAAATCATACCGTATGGCGCCGGATCCAGCACGATGCGGTTTTTCGCTGGAGAAAAAAAAACGTTCCCTTCAGCGTTCCATCCGGCCGCCGTACAAACAAATTTTGCCGGATCCGGCAAAAGCCAGATGGCACGCAAGGCTATCAGGCGCTAATAGAAGTCTATGGGGCGAAAAACGCATCCAGCGGCAACAGATGCCGAATGTGTTTTTTCATGTTTTGCCGGATTGTGCCTGATAGCAAAAAACTGATGCGTGAAAGCGGCCTAATTACACAGCGCACCCCCATCCCTGTGCAGACCTCCTGACGCTCGGGTCTCACTTTCCCGGTGAAGTCTCACATCTCCCAATATTCTGGCATCACACAGTGTATTGTGCATCACACAGTGTATTGCAGGCCGCTATCAGCCGATGTCGCCTGCGCACACAGACGCCATCGTCACGTCTCCTGCAGCTTCTGATGATCCGTCTCTGCTGTCAGGATTGTTCTGCAATGAAGCCTCACATTTCTGACACTGAGGGAAGGGGGAAAATGTTCAATCCCCTCCACAGATGAGGAGATAACGGGAAGAATGGAGGAATACAGAAGCGGAGGATTTGTGATAGGTTCAGGATGCGTCTGTTCACATTGTGCGCACACTGAGTGCATGAACCAGGAGCGTTTCCTGACATAAAATCAACGATGTATGGACCCAGGGTCCCATGAGTGAGGGTCTGCCCCCAGAACCCCAGCAGATCAGCTGTTTGATGGGGTCACGTCGCTCATGAATTAGGCCATATTCCTGCACACCATCTACCTGGGTGCAGAGTGATTGAAGCCCATTCCACTTCAATAACTCTGCATGTTGAAGTGAACAATGTTCTGATCAGAGGCCCGATGTAAAGATTGAAGAGACTGCAAAGCTCACATCATGGCCGCTTCTGGCCCCTTTTTGCCCTGTATAATGGGTGGAGAGGGGCGGGAAATTTATTGTCTGGGAATTAGAATATTCCTTTCACTCTGAAAAAAGTTTGATAAAATAAATGAAAAAAAAAATCTCTTCTTCACTCTCCGTTCTGCTTCTCCCTCCGGATTGTTACACATTCTGGTTTCTGGACACTTCAATCGATATCTCCGATTTTTTTGGCAAATATTCGTCCTTCGATCAGGAAATCCTCCTTGATTAAACATCGTAAATTAACTCAGAGGAGAAAAATACAGGTGCATAAATCTCCAGATAAGAAAACAGCCGATAATTGCTGCAAACAGGAAAGAAAACGAATTACATTGATAAGAGGTTTACAAACGGCGTCTTTTAGGGAGAATCAATTTGAGGTCAATCTGCAAAAAGTCTCCGGGGTCTCCGCTCGTTGTTGTTGTCGTCACCTTAAGGGCAGAAAGAAAAGCACAAAAATAGTCCCTGAATCATAAGAGAAATTATTGTGGTGACTCATAAATACAAATGTATCAACCTGAAATGTATCAACCCATAGAACCGAGATAAGAGTCACCTCCAAACTCCAATTCTCATAAACACAACATGAACTATGATACTTATAACTGTTTGTATATGAACCTCTAAAGTGTACAGCGCTGCGGAATATGTTGGCGCTATAGAAATAAAGATTATTATTATTATTATTATTATTATTAGAGCTTTAATTGTGTAGAAACTTCTCATTTGTGTAGCGCCCGCTCCCGGTCTCAGCATGGTATCCCCACGTGTCCCCGCTCCTAGGCCCCGGTGGGGGCGCCCCTCCTCTCGCCTGCTTAGTCTAAGCGCAGTATTCCAGCACGCCTCCACTCCCAGGCTTTGGCGCGGGTGTCCTCCCTTTCTCCTGCCTGGCAGCCCAATCTTCTCCTCTTCTGCCCCAGGGTTTGTCACAGCCTCCTCCGGCTTCCAAACTACACGCACTTGCTTCTGTGAGTACCCGTAGGGTGTGCGCGCGGCCACACCCTCTTAAAGGACTGGCTGTTATGATCCGGTAACCGTGGAAGATTACAAAAACCGTGTGAAAAAACACCAAGAAACAGAAGTAGTTGGAACCTGGGCTGACCGCAATCCCATGACTATCAGACCACACTAGAAGTAGCCGTGGACCGTTCTTAAATACCTAGACACCTCGTCACAGCCTGAGAAACTTACTACCCCTCACAAAATGAAAGGAGGAAATCTACCTTGCCTCAGAAAAGTCCCCAAAGGAGTAGGTAGCCCCCCCACATACAAAGATTACGGTGATATATAGGAAAACACAATACTCAGATAGGAAAATACAATTAGCAAAGGCGAGGCCCAACTAACTTGACACAAAGAAAAGGAAAGGAACTGATTGTGGTCAGTACAAAATCCCTGTAGAAAATACCAAACTCCTGATAGTAAAAAAGGCCCTGAAGGTCGACCTCACCCCCACTATATCAGGTACTCCTGCAAATAATGAAAGAACAAAATACCAAAAAAGAACACAAAAATACAGAAGAGCAAATAATCAAATCAGACAGGGATAAAATCCCTTTTCCTGCAGGAGAGCTAGCCCAGGGGAAACCCCCATGCTCACAACACAATAGAAACAAAACTTCACCTGCAAGAAAACAGATACAATGAAAAACAACACCCTAAGGTGTAAACCAGGAATCAAGGCAAAAACTGAAATTTATCTGCAGAAGTCTTGCTCAGGGATACAGGGAAGGACAAAGCTCCAGGCCAGGAACAGAGACCAAGGAATATACAATTATAACCGGCGTCAGCAGCGGGCAAAAAGTGCTCTCCTATATAGACCAGACTTGTCTGTAATAGGACTTCCTCACTTCCCAATTAACACCAACACCTGTCTAAGTCACAGGCTCAGATTCAGCTCCACTACCATTCCTGGCTACCAGATGGAGTTTCAGAACAGCACTCACACAGACGACGTTCATAACAGCCGGCGTCCCATTACCTGGAAACTGTTCCAGAGGTCACCTATTATGTTAAAGGTATTTAAGTACGCCTCCCCTGACAGGAGGCACCTGAGCAACGTTGCCTATAGTGCGTTGCTAGTTCTCAGGTCCCTGTACGTTACTGTGTTTATTTCTTGTACCAGTCTCATGAATCTAACCTCTAATTCATCCTAGAGCCTGTTTCCTACTCTCCCTGTGACGATATGCCTGAGCCATCACTGCTATGCTGCTACATCTGAGCCATTACACCTGTGCCGACATGCCTGAGCCTTCACCATGTCGCCATATCTGTGTCATCACTTCAGTGCTGCAATCTCTGTGCTGCTGCAATTGTGGACTCCTACATTGGACATTAAGAGACTGTACCCGTCCATAAGAGACTATCTCTACAGGTCCCTGGCTGCTGTGCATTTAGGCCTTCCGTTGGTGCACCTCACAGTCCTTGTATAGGGGTTCGCTGCTGGTTGCACATTCGGGGGTGTCCAGTGTTCAGTGCAATGGATCTGCCCCCGAATGCTCGCTGCCCCTCGGTGATCGGAAAAATTTGTTTTACAAGAAGCCACAATCAGAGCTAATACAATATACTGAGGAGTAAATGTGGAGATAGTGGGGTCCTACAGGAACATTTACACAGAGTTACGTCTGTACATACAGTTACGAGGGTCGGTGGAAGCCTTCCCTGACCTGTGCGGCCTGAAGTGCTGAGAGTACGTGCATTGAGAGGGGAGAGAGAGCAGCTGATCCTGGACACAGCTCAGAACATACTGCTCAGATAAAGAAGGGAACTTACAGCCGGGATTTACACTTATCTTCCAGATGCTGGAAGCCCCTGGGCTGCGAGGAGTAAGAAGAGGAAGCGGCAGTCACTTGTCTCCAGTTTCAGCTTCGAGGATTTGACAGAAATAAATATCCGTCGTGTCTTCTGCAGTCTCGGCAGTGATGCCGCTGTTCCTCATCACACTTGGTCCCCAGACGCCTCCGGGTGTCATCCTCTCCAGTGAAGCTCGCGTCTCGTCCATGTGGGCTCTTCTCCATGTTCAGTTTCCTGTCAGTGATAATTGGGCTCCCGGAGAATCACATTTATTTATTTGATTTATTTCTTTCTCTGCAATCTCTGAGATGGATCCTGAATAAACTCACAAAGACTATGAATTTCCTGCATTGCTCCATCCCTGTATATACGGATTTCCTGCATTGCTCCATCCCTGTATATACGGATTTCCTGCATTGCTCCATCCCTGTATATATGGATTTCCTGCATTGCTCCATCCCTGTATATACGGATTTCCTGCATTGCTCCATCCCTGTATATACAGATTTCCTGCATTGCTCCAACCCTGTATATATGGATTTCCTGCATTGCTCCATCCCTGTATATACAGATTTCCTGCATTGCTCCAACCCTGTATATATGGATTTCCTGCATTGCTCCATCCCTGTATATACGGATTTCCTGCATTGCTCCATCCCTGTATATACGGATTTCCTGCATTGCTCCATCCCTGTATATATGGATTTCCTGCATTGCTCCATCCCTGTATATACGGATTTCCTGCATTGCTCCATCCCTGTATATATGGATTTCCTGCATTGCTCCATCCCTGTATATACGGATTTCCTGCATTGCTCCATCCCTGTATATATGGATTTCCTGCATTGCTCCATCCCTGTATATACGGATTTCCTGCATTGCTCCATCCCTGTATATACAGATTTCCTGCATTGCTCCAACCCTGTAAATACGGATTTCCTGCGTTGCTCCATCCCTTTATATATGGATTTCCTGCATTGCTCCATCCCTGTATATACGGATTTCCTGCATTGCTCCATCCCTGTATATATGGATTTCCTGCATTGCTCCATCCCTGTATATACGGATTTCCTGCATTGCTCCATCCCTGTATATACGGATTTCCTGCATTGCTCCATCCCTGTATATACGGATTTCCTGCATCGCTCCATCCTTGTATATGAATTTCCTGCATTGCTCCATCCCTGTATATATGGATTTCCTGCATTGCTCCATCCCTGTATATACGGATTTCCTGCATGCTCCATCCCTGTATATACGGATTTCCTGCATTGCTCCATCCCTGTAAATACGGATTTCCTGCATTGCTCCATCTCTTTATATATGGATTTCCTGCATTGCTCCATCCCTGTATATACGGATTTCCTGCATTGCTCCATCCTTGTATATGAATTTCCTGCATTGCTCCATCCCTGTAAATACGGATTTCCTGCATTGCTCCATCCCTGTATATACGGATTTCCTGCATTGCTCCATCCCTGTATATGAATTTCCTGCATTGCTCCATCCCTGTATATATGAATTTCCTGCATTGCTCCATCCCTGCATATACGGATTTCCTGCATTGCTTCATCCCTGTATATACGGATTTCCTGCATTGCTTCATCCCTGTATATACGGATTTCCTGCATTGCTCCATCCCTGTAAATACGGATTACCTGCATTGCTCCATCCCTTTATATATGCATTTCCTGCATTGCTCCATCCCTGTATATACGGATTTCCTGCATTGCTCCATCCCTGTAAATACGGATTTCCTGCATTGCTCCATCCCTTTATATATGGATTTCCTGCATTGCTCCATCCCTGTATATACGGATTTCCTGCATTGCTCCATCCTTGTATATGAATTTCCTGCATTGCTCCATCCCTGTAAATACGGATTTCCTGCATTGCTCCATCCCTGTATATACGGATTTCCTGCATTGCTCCATCCCTGTATATGAATTTCCTGCATTGCTCCATCCCTGCATATACGGATTTCCTGCATTGCTTCATCCCTGTATATACGGATTTCCTGCATTGCTTCATCCCTGTAAATACGGATTACCTGCATTGCTCCATCCCTTTATATATGCATTTCCTGCATTGCTCCATCCCTGTATATACGGATTCCCTGCATTGCTCCATCTCTGTATATACGGATTTCCTGCATTGCTCCATCCTTGTATATGAATTTCCTGCATTGCTCCATCCCTGTATATATGGATTTCCTGCATTGCTCCATCCCTGTGTATACGGATTTCCTGCATTGCTCCATCCCTGTATATACAAATTTCCTGGATATAATTTTATTGGGGGTAAAAAAGGGAACAAAAGAGGTAAAATGGTGAGGGAAGGAAGGGCGGGGATAGGGGAAGGTAAAATGGTGAGGGAAGGAAGGGCGGGGATAGGGGAAGGTAAAATGGTGAGGGAAAGAAGGGCGGGGATAGGGGAAGGTAAAATGGTGAGGGAAGGAAGGACGGGGATAGAGGAAGGTAAAATGGTGAGGGAAGGAAGGACGGGGATAGGGGAAGGTAAAATGGTGAGGGAAGGAAGGGCGGGGATTGGGGAAGGTAAAATGGTGAGGGAAGGAAGGACGGGGATAGGGGAAGGTAAAATGGTGAGGGAAGGAAGGACGGGGATAGGGGAAGGTAAAATGGTGAGGGAAGAAAGGGCAGGGATAGGGGAAGGTAAAATGGTGAGGGAAGGAAGGGCGGGGATAGAGGAAAGTAAAATGGTGAGGGAAGGAAGGACGGGGATAGGGGAAGGTAAAATGGTGAGGGAAGGAAGGACGGGGATAGGGGAAGGTAAAATGGTGAGAGAAGGAAGGACGGGGATAGGGGAAGGTAAAATGGTGAGGGAAGGAAGGACTGGGATAGGGGAAGGTAAAATGGTGAGGGAAGGAAGGACGGGGATAGGGGAAGGTAAAATGGTTAGGGAAGGAAGGACGGGGATAGGGGAAGGTAAAATGGTGAGGGAAGGAAGGACGGGGATAGGGGAAGGTAAAATGGTGAGAGAAGGAAGGACGGGGATAGGGGAAGGTAAAATGGTGAGGGAAGGAAGGACGGGGATAGGGGAAGGTAAAATGGTGAGGGAAGGAAGGACGGGGATAGGGGAAGGTAAAATGGTGAGAGAAGGAAGGACGGGGAAAGGGGAAGGTAAAATGGTGAGGGAAGGAAGGACGGGGATAGGGGAAGGTAAAATGGTGAGGGAAGGAAGGACGGGGATAGGGGAAGGTAAAATGGTGAGAGAAGGAAGGACGGGGATAGGGGAAGGTAAAATGGTGAGGGAAGGAAGGACGGGGATAGGGGAAGGTAAAATGGTGAGAGAAGGAAGGACGGGGATAGGGGAAGGTAAAATGGTGAGGGAAGGAAGGACGGGGATAGGGGAAGGTAAAATGGTGAGAGAAGGAAGGACGGGGAAAGGGGAAGGTAAAATGGTGAGGGAAGGAAGGACGGGGATAGGGGAAGGTAAAATGGTGAGGGAAGGAAGGATGGGGATAGGGGAAGGTAAAATGGTGAGGGAAGGAAGGACGGGGATAGGGGAAGGTAAAATGGTGAGGGAAGGAAGGACGGGGATAGGGGAAGGTAAAATGGTGAGGGAAGGAAGGACGGGGATAGGGGAAGGTAAAATGGTGAGGGACGGAAGGACGGGGATAGGGGAAGGTAAAATGGTGAGGGAAGGAAGGACGGGGATAGGGGAAGGTAAAATGGTGAGGGAAGGAAGGACGGGGATAGGGGAAGGTAAAATGGTGAGAGAAGGAAGGACGGGGATAGGGGAAGGTAAAATGGTGAGGGAAGAAAGGGCGGGGATAGGGGAAGGTAAAATGGTGAGAGAAGGAAGGACGGGGATAGGGGAAGGTAAAATGGTGAGAGAAGGAAGGACGGGGATAGGGGAAGGTAAAATGGTGAGAAGGAAGGACGGGGATAGGGGAAGACAATCACGTCCAATCACATTTTATACAATTTGATTTAACAATTATTAAGTAATTCAATTGCAGTGCGTTTATATTTAGAGGTATTTGAGAACAAAAACTATAATTACCAGAAATGAACAAATTAATATTAAAGAACAGAAGAGAAAAGAGAAGAAATAAGAGGAGATTTTCGATCCCTACTGTGCACTGTACCGAGTGGCGGTGGTCCGCAGACCCTGAAACTTTCATTGAAAGCAGAACATGCGCAGATAATCCGCCGCTGTCGCTCCTGAACCATTGTGTCTTTATCTGATTATCTCCAATAATGAACACGGGATGTATCAGGACATTGTGTGGGTGTCAGGAATAAACGAGGGCGACTGCCGCTCAGTTCTGTGACCCCGACTCTTCAGCAAAACGAGCTCGTAATCAGCCACAGACACTTACAGCTATAAGTAAGTATGGATAATGATAATGACTCCGAGAAGTCAGAAGAAACTGACCAGAAGGTTATTACATGCTGCAAATACTCTAAATGTCTTCAAACATATTGCAAATTCTGATTGTTGAGCGAGGCGGCTCAGTGGTCAGCATGGTATTTTATATGGGGAAGAACATGGCAAGTGTTTAGTACTGTACGTAGGGTGGCTCAGCGATCAGTACGGTATTTTATATGGGGAAGAACGTGGCCAGTGTTTAGTACTGTACGTAGGGCGGCTCAGTGATTAGTACGGTATTTTATATGGGGAAGAACGTGGCCAGTGTTTAGTACTGTACGTAGGGTGGCTCAGTGATCAGTACGGTATTTTATATGGGGAAGAACGTGGCCAGTGTTTAGTACTGTACGTAGGGCGGCTCAGTGGTCAGCATGGTATTTTATATGGGGAAGAACGTGGCCAGTGTTTAGTACTGTACGTAGGGCGGCTCAGTGGTCAGCATGGTATTTTATATGGGGAAGAACGTGGCCAGTGTTTAGTACTGTACGTAGGGCGGCTCAGTGATCAGTACGGTATTTTATATGGGGAAGAATGTGGCCAGTGTTTAGTACTGAACATAGGGCGGCTCAGTGATCAGTACGGTATTTTATATGGGGAAGAATGTGGCCAGTGTTTAGTACTGAACATAGGGCGGCTCAGTGATCAGTACGGTATTTTATATGGGGAAGAATGTGGCCAGTGTTTAGTACTGAACATAGGGCGGCTCAGTGATCAGTACGGTATTTTATATGGGGAAGAACGTGGCCAGTGTTTAGTACTGTACGTAGGGCGGCTCAGTGATCAGTACGGTATTTTATATGGGGAAGAATGTGGCCAGTGTTTAGTACTGAACATAGGGCGGCTCAGTGATCAGTACGGTATTTTATATGGGGAAGAATGTGGCCAGTGTTTAGTACTGAACATAGGGCGGCTCAGTGATCAGTACGGTATTTTATATGGGGAAGAATGTGGCCAGTGTTTAGTACTGAACATAGGGCGGCTCAGTGGTCAGCACGGTATTTTATATGGGGAAGAATGTGGCCAGTGTTTAGTACTGAACATAGGGCGGCTCAGTGATCAGTACGGTGTTTTATATGGGGAAGAATGTGGCCAGTGTTTAGTACTGAACATAGGGCGGCTCAGTGGTCAGCACGGTATTTTATATGGGGAAGAATGTGGCCAGTGTTTAGTACTGAACATAGGGCGGCTCAGTGATCAGTACGGTATTTTATATGGGGAAGAATGTGGCCAGTGTTTAGTACTGTACATAGGGCGGCTCAGTGGTCAGCACAGTATTTTATATGGGGAAGAACGTGGCCAGTGTTTAGTACTGTACGTAGGGTGGCTCAGTGGTCAGCATGGTATTTTATATGGGGAAGAACGTGGCCAGTGTTTAGTACTGTACGTAGGGCGGCTCAGTGATCAGTACGGTATTTTATATGGGGAAGAATGTGGCCAGTGTTTAGTACTGAACATAGGGCGGCTCAGTGGTCAGCACGGTATTTTATATGGGGAAGAATGTGGCCAGTGTTTAGTACTGTACATAGGTTAAAGAGAAAGGAGAGACATTGCATATGACGCACAACCCACAATAAAGTATACAAGAACCTTTATTAGCAGTACACAATTACAATTTAAAAACAATTAAAACATGTAGAAAAGACAAGATCCTGTACCCACAGGTATATAATGATTATCATAATTCAACAAAGTACACTAATGAAGCCGAGCCACAAAGAGGAAGTAAATTGCAAACTGGTAAAGAATTTACAAGAGACCAATGGTCCAGGAGTTTCATATGCAGTAAAGGTGAAAAAAATGACTACAATCGGTCCTGGGAGGCAATAGCCAGGAACATGCAATTTAAATAGCTCTATATAAGGCTACATCACACTATAATACCTCAGGACCTGCAGCGTAGACAATTATATAATCATAGGGGCATCATAGCCCTGCTGGGCAGAAAACACAGGGCCCACAAGTTCCTGGCAATCCAGGATTGAAACCTGTTCCCAAGGGAGGGAGAAGGGCTCACCTGAATGAAGCCCAAGGGAATGAGGAGTGGAGGAGCCTGTGCATGCCTAATGGAGCAGCATAAAAGTATAAGAGGTTGCTGCAGAGTCCAATAGAGGAGAGCATATGCAGTGTGGCAAGGGCACACAAGGGGTACAGGGATCCCCCCACGCGTATCGCCGCCGCTGCGGCTTCGTCAGGGAAGTAGAGAGCACTGCAGCCCAGGTTCATATATAAAGGGGAATAACGAGGGTTACTCACAATCAGGTGTGTTGTTGCTGGCGCGCGGTCCGGACCAAGTGTGTAAGAGCGCAGGCGCGCGCACGTGCGCAGTGTGTCCCAGCAGAGAGTAAACATCATAACAACGTCCAATTGTCATGGACGCGGGCGCATGCGCAGAAGCGGATATAGCGAGGCAGGAGGCTCAAAAGGTGTAAGGCGTTTATACGCACGGTATTGAAGTGCAGGAAAATCTGCGCTCACGGCAGTGTAGTCATGTAGGTACATGACAGTAATTAGAGCCAAGGGAAGGAAAGGCTCCGACTATAGTAAACAACTATGGTTTATGTGTGTAAGACATGGAGGAAGAGGAGGAAGTAGGGGGAGGGGGGGGGGGGAAGGCAACAAGGTGATAAAATATGGCAGCCCAACATAGGCGAGTAATATAGTACATAGCGCAGGAATATGCATAATATTTAATATTTAATGTTTCATGCATAGTACAAATGGACCCAACACAGAAAATAAACACAAGGTGCACATGTGGAGTATCCAACCACATCTGTGCACGTATCTAAGGTGCATATCCCCATATGTATGATTAAGTACAAACCAGCTAACAATGGCAAAAAGAGGATCAACCATGCAGTAATACATATATGTAATGTCCACATATGTGAATGTGTAAGTACCTGCAATGGCCGGGGGAGAAAGTGGGGGGTGGAAGGGGGGGGGGGGGGAGAAGGGGGGAAAAGGGAAGGGGGTGGGGTGGTGAGAACCAGGAGAAGTCCATATGTCATAGTGTATGTAGAACCTAGAAAAGAACATTATAGCATGGTGCATGCAGGAGCGGCGACTGCCATATGTATGACCATGAATAATCACATAGAGGCATCCCAAGTGCAGTTAGAGCCAAAGAATATCTGTAAATAGGCGGTATACAAACAAGGGTAGCCCGAAGCCAGGGACACGACCGTTTGGACCCATATTGTATATCGTATATTAATAACAATGTAGGACATGTGACAAATATCCCAAGGACCAAAAGATGCTCAAAAATAAAACCCAAACAACAGAGAATCGCCGTGGATCAAGAGCATACCTAGGATGGTGGCCCAGGGCCAAAGTCACGGCCTGTAAGGGAGATGTTACATATCATATTGCAATATAACCATGATGGAAACTCAGGGATGTGCCAGTAGGCACCAAGGCTTGAAGGACCCAGATGGAATAGTTAGCTTAAAGAGCATACAACATGGTAAGGTCCGACGGGGAAAATTCATGGTAGTCCGTCCGTCAGGATCCAGTAGTCTTCGCCAGAAAAAACAAGATCAAATAGAGGCTCAGGATACAGAGCAACCATGGTCAAAGATGAAGCGGGTCAAAAAGTCCCACGATAATTGCACAGCCACCAACGACGGTCCACAATATAGGGTGTCAGAGTGCCCCAACAATAGTAGGGTCCACTCATACATGATGTTCCAAAAAGACCATCAGCCTGGTCCATGGGGTTCGTAAGCCACTATCATCCAAGAAATCCGGTGAACAAGAGCTCCTCGTTGAGGCCAAAGGGTGAGACACTGTGCAAGTTGAAAATCCATTTGGACTCTTGTTGCAGAAGCCATTTGGAACAAGTGCCACCTCTACCGTGACCAACAAATTTCTGTAGGCCCACGACGCGTGTATTCGTTGTCTGTCCACGATGATGCCTCAAATAGTGGGTGGCCACGGGAGTGATAGACTTTCCCTTCCTGAGGTCTGCGGAGGCAAGATTAATAGTTGAAAAGTGTTTTTGAACCCTTTTACGGAGTTCCTGTGTTGTTTGTCCCACATACACAAGGTCACAGGGACATATCAAGCAGTAAACAACATTTCTAGTTTTACAATTTATATAGTTGAAAAGAGTGTAGTTCTTAGCATCCTGCGGATTAGTAAAATAGTTGGCTATAGGATGCATGGAACTACAAATGTTACACTCACCGCAGGGGAAAGAACCCCTCATGAGTGCACCCCTATTCAGCCTGGTCATAGGTCTTACAAAATGGCTCCTAGTGACAAGGTCCCTCAAATTCGGGGCCCGTCGTGCTGTGATCTGCAGGGTTGGAGTGACTATGTCTGCAGTTTGCATGTCCAGGGTTAATGTTGACCAGCGATTCTGCAGTATATCCCTGATCCTACCCCACTGATCATTGTATGTGGTGATGAATCTCACCTTACTGTCAGTCCATTTGGGGGTCGGCATGATCAGAGAAGCTTGTGATTCCGATCGCGCTCTCTGGTAAGCCCTTGACAGGACCCTCCTGGGATAACCGCGGGCTCGAAACCTGTTGGTAAGAGATTTAGCCTGTTGTTGAAAATCATGGTCATCAGAACAATTCCGTCTGATCCGAAGAAACTGACCCATGGGTACTCCGTTCTTGACATGTTGAGGATGGAAGCTCTGATATTCCAGAAGGCTATTAGTCGCCGTATGTTTCCGAAATAGTGTCGTCGTCAAGTGGTCCCCCCTAATAGAGATGGAAAGGTCCAAAAAGGGCAAAGTTGTAATTGAGATGTTATGGGTCAAGAAAATATTAAGAGAATTCATATTGAGAGATGCAATAAACTCATCACATTCGTCTTTGGTTCCTGCCCATATGAAAAAAACATCATCAATATAGCGATACCAATGACTGACCCTATCCTTAAAGGTGGTTGAGGGGAAAACCTGGGTGGCCTCCCACCAACCTAAAAATAGGTTGGCGAAAGCCGGCGCACAACGTGCCCCCATGGCAACGCCAGAGGTTTGCCTGTAGAATTTTCTGTCAAACAGGAAGTAATTGTGTCGTAGCAAGAAATCCAGAAGGTCTATGAGAAAGGAATCATGCATCCGATCGGACCCTCCCTGCTTGTCCAGAAAGTACTCCACTGCGTGCATACCGTCCTCGTGCCTGATATTGGAGTACAAAGACTCCACATCGCAGGTAACCAAAAGTGCCTGCGAGGGGAGCTTAATACTTCTACAGATATGAATGAAATTTGAAGTGTCCTGCACAAAGGAAGGTAGTCTGGTGACCATAGGCTGGAGAAAAAAGTCGACATAAATATTAGCCTTCTCACAGAGGCTCCCAATACTCGCCACGATGGGTCTTCCAGGTGGTTGGGTGGTAGATTTGTGGACTTTGGGTAACATATAAAAGGTGGGAATAATCGGATGTTCAACCCACATAAATTTCTTCTCATCAGTAGAAATAACACCAACCTGATGTGCAGAATCCAGAAGGCGACGAAATCTATTCATGAAAGCAGTGGTCGGATCCGAGGGCAACCTGCTATAATAAACAGAGTTATTAAGTTGCCTATAGGCCTCCTCCAAATACATATTGGTGGGCCAGACGACCACGTTGCCGCCTTTGTCAGCTTCTTTAATAATCAAATTCCCGTTAGATCTGAGGCTACTTATTGCTTTTTTCTCTTGAATGATAAGATTAGGAGCCCTAGGATTACCCATAGTCAGTTTCAAAAAATCAGCCTTGACTTGTTCAAAAAATAGTCTAATGGCTGGTACAATAGAAAAGGAGGGAGCCACGCAAGATTTATTTTTATGGGGGAACTTACCCCTGTTGGTAGCCGTTTCATTTTCCTGTAGCAGATCTAACAAATCACGAAAGACCTGCTGTTCAACCGGTTCCAATGAATCGATGACCTCAGGTCTTTTATATAGAGCTTTAAGGGTAAGACGTCTGCAAAAAAGGTAAAGGTCTTTAATTAAGGTAAATTTATCCAACCCGTATGATGGTGAAAAAGTGAGTCCCCTCTTTAAAACAGAGATCTCATGGGGGGACAAGACATAGTCAGAAAGGTTGATTACATGTAATGCATCATCGCCCTCCTGGATCGACCCCTCCGGCAGAGTACCTAGTTCCGCTGTTTCGGCCTCGCGCCGTGCCTGTAATAGTTCGTCTGTTTGCGGGCTCTGGTGGTTCTTCTTGTAAACGCTCCTGTTGCGGCCCCCTCGTCTCGTCCGATGTCTGTGTCGCTTCCGGTAGTGGATAAAAAAAAATCGCTGGAGCTAGCCTCCCTAGAGTTGGTATGGCCCTCTTGGTTAGTGGAAAATGACCTATTAGGCTTGGCATTGCGGCCATTGCCTCTATGTCTCCATTTAAAGATGGTTTTGTTGTCAAAGTCCATGCGATCCCTCTGGAATTTTTTACGTTTTTTATCGATAATTTCTTGCTCGTACCGATCCATAGAATCTTTGAGTCTACTCTGGAACGCAGCGACCTCTGCGAGGTTATCCAATTTACCAAGCTTGGATTCAAGATCTTTAATATTCGTTTTGGTAGTAGCCAATAAAGTCCTGTCATGCTCTAGGAGCATGTTTATTAAGATGTTAGAACACTTGAGCAACCCTTGTTCCCAGGTGTCCTGGAATGCCAGGGAGGGTTCCCAAGCAGGAAAGATAGAAACACGTAGCCCGCGGGGGACGATACCGGCCCTGAGGTATTCCTCCAGGCTGCGTATATTCCACCATAATCTCACGCCAGTCCTATGGGCCGAGGTCAAATCGGAAGTGAGTAAAGAAAATTCTTTACCAGTTTGCAATTTACTTCCTCTTTGTGGCTCGGCTTCATTAGTGTACTTTGTTGAATTATGATAATCATTATATACCTGTGGGTACAGGATCTTGTCTTTTCTACATGTTTTAATTGTTTTTAAATTGTAATTGTGTACTGCTAATAAAGGTTCTTGTATACTTTATTGTGGGTTGTGCGTCATATGCAATGTCTCTCCTTTCTCTTTAACCCATTACGTGTTCCATTGCATTAACAGCACCCCCTTTTTGATTTATTTTGCTATTGTGGTGCATTCTCCCTCCTTGCTAGTACTGTACATAGGGCGGCTCAGTGATCAGTACGGTATTTTATATGAGGAAGAACGTGGCCAGTGTTTAGTACTGTACATAGGGCGGCTCAGTGATCAGTACGGTATTTTATATGAGGAAGAACGTGGCCAGTGTTTAGTACTGAACATAGGGCGGCTCAGTGATCAGTACGGTATTTTATATGGGGAAGAACGTGGCCACTGTTTAGTACTGTACATAGGGCGGCTCAGTGATCAGTACGGTATTTTATATGAGGAAGAACGTGGCCAGTGTTTAGTACTGAACATAGGGCGGCTCAGTGATCAGTACGGTATTTTATATGGGGAAGAACGTGGCCAGTGTTTAGTACTGAACATAGGGCGGCTCAGTGGTCAGCATGGTATTTTATATGGAGAAGAACGTGGCCAGTGTTTAGTACTGTACATAGGGCGGCTCAGTGGTCAGCACGGTACTGTATATAGGCAAGAACGTGGCCAGTGTTTAGTACTGTACGTAGGGTGGCTCAGTGGTCAGCACGGTATTATATATGGGGAAGAACGTGGCCAGTGTTTAGTACTGTACATAGGGCGGCTCAGTGGTCAGCACGGTATTGTATATGGGGAAAAACGTGGCCAGTGTTTAGTACTGTACATAGGACGGCTCAGTGGTCAGCACAGTATTTTATAGGGGAAGAACGTGGCCAGTGTTTAGTACTATACATAGGGCGGCTCAGTGATTAGCACTGTATATAGGGCAGAACATGGCTAAGTGGTTAGCACAGTGCTGTATGTAGGGTGGCTCAGTAGTTATCACTGCAATCTTGCAGCACTGGGGTCCTGGGTTCATATTCCAGCAAGGACGACATCTGCCGGGAGTTTGTATGTTCTCTGCGTGTTACGTGTCCCTCCTATCACTTTCAGGTTAGAATAACCTTTCATTTGTACTGCGCTCCCTTTAGTGGTGGCTTTAACGGTCATTTAGTCTGTAAGAAATTTTCTTAAGGTCTTTGCACGGACCGTGTTGAAGGTGCGTATGGCCATCCGTGTGCTGCGATTTTGGCACACGTGTGTTCTCCTTGTGCTATCCATGATAGAAACACAGAGAGCAGGAACTGTTTACTCACCTGCCCCGGTGCTGCTGTCTCCAGCGCTGCTGCTTCTGGGTCTGTGGTGCAGTGAATATGCATGAGCATATCTCCCCATGTATCTGCCGCTATATGAAGAGGCTGGAGATGCAGCGATTAACCCATGATAGGCTGTGTTTCTGATAAGCGGCACATGATGGGGATCCATCCTGCTATTGCTGGTGTGACCTGTGTGCAGTTATAACAATATGCTGCTCACACAGCTGCAGTTTGTTACAGTGTGTTAGGACACATAGATATCAGCCTAAAGTCCTCAGAGATATTGTTAGCGATGCTGCTGTGTTCTGATCTCCACTGATACATTGTAACAAAGCTGCACCTGATTACATCAATACAAGACTTGTAGATAATGAAGGTAAATAAAATGTTTCCATTCCCTGACAGCAACCAGAGATCTTAAAGAAAGTGCAGAACTGACCCACAAAGGACCTGATTCATTGTAATATTTGCTTTCTTTCATTTTTTTTTTATTAGTTTTGGAGCTTTTCACCTTTATTCTTTTAATTGTTGCTATTTTTGAGTCTATTTTATGTTTTCTTTGTTTGTAATTGTGTCTGTGGTTTTGGGGGAGATTTTTTCATAGATGATGACCTTTTTATGTAAATGTTCTCCAGCGCTTCCCGGAGAGATTTCCCCGATTCATCATTCGTTTGGTTTTTTTGTCCCTTTACTTTCTTTACGTTTTGTGTTGATATTTTTTTGCAACAAATTCTTCCAAATTGCACCTGAGGGTCATTAATGTCCACACAAAAAACTCTCTTTGTTTTTGTTATTAACCTGTTTTGTCTGTTTTAAAGCAAAAACTCCTAATGTGCTAAAAAAATAAGTCATATATAAGTAATATAGAGAAAAAAATGCAACGTTTATTTAAAAGGTGCAAATTATGAATCAAGCGAAAACGTCAGGAGACCCCGGAGCTCGTTCCCACCGATGAAGACGAGACAGAGTTTACCGTAAATGGCGATAATTAAAAGAAGAATAAGGAGCAAATAAATACCGAAAACCAAAGAAAGCTGGAAATAAACTGGTGGAATGGAGCGCTGGGAACGAGGATTGCTTCAATCTCTAAAAGCCTTCATTTGTTCAAGATAAGCACAACGCGTTTCAGTAGGCACGCGATCTTCATCAGGCCACCTCATCTTTATTTTCTTCCATACATAGAAAACCAAAGAAAGGCACAAATGTAATAATGTATCGTCCCCAGAGAGCGGAGCGTTTCCTATCACAGGATGTCTTTGCAGCGTGCCATAAATCAACCACCTGTAGCGGATGCGTTATGTGTCACAGACACAAAGAGATAGAATAACAAATTATGGCGGCAGGAAATCACCGGAGCATGTAATGCCGCAGATTAATTTACCGTCAGACGGACACTTGTAGGTGTCAGACCCCCCCGGACTCGTAGGTGTCAGACCCCCCCGGACTCGTAGATGTCAGACCCCCCCGGACTCGTAGGTGTCAGACCCCCCCCGGACTCGTAGGTGTCAGACCCCCCCCGGACTCGTAGGTGTCAGACCCCCCCCCCGGACTCGTAGGTGTCAGACCCCCCCCGGCCTCGTAGGTGTCAGACCCCCCCGGCCTCGTAGGTGTCAGACCCCCCCGGCCTCGTAGGTGTCAGAGCCCCCCGGACTCGTAGGTGTCAGACCCCCCGGCCTCGCAGGTGTCAGACCCCCGGCCTCGTAGGTGTCAGACCCCGGCCTCGTAGGTGTTAGACCCCCGGCCTCGCAGGTGTCAGACCCCCGGCCTCGCAGGTGTCAGACCCCCGGCCTCGCAGGTGTCAGACCCCCGGCCTCGTAGGTGTCAGACCCCCGGCTTCGTAGGTGTCAGACCCCCGGCCTCGTAGGTGTCAGACCCCCCGGCCTCGTAGGTGTCAGACCCCCCGGACTCGTAGGTGTCAGACCCCCCGGCCTCGTAGGTGTCAGACCCCCGGCCTCGTAGGTGTCAGACCCCCGGCCTCGCAGGTGTCAGACCCCCGGCCTCGTAGGTGTCAGACCCCCGGCCTCGTAGGTGTCAGACCCCCCGGCCTCGCAGGTGTCAGACCCCCGGCCTCGTAGGTGTCAGACCCCCGGCCTCGCAGGTGTCAGACCCCCGGCCTCGCAGGTGTCAGACCCCCGGCCTCGCAGGTGTCAGACCCCCGGCCTCGTAGGTGTCAGACCCCCCCGGCCTCGTAGGTGTCAGACCCCCCCGGCCTCGTAGGTGTCAGACCCCCCGGCCTCGTAGGTGTCAGACCCCCCGGCCTCGTAGGTGTCAGACCCCCCGGCCTCGTAGGTGTCAGACCCCCCGGCCTCGCAGGTGTCAGACCCCCCGGCCTCGTAGGTGTCAGACCCCCGGCCTCGTAGGTGTCAGACCCCCGGCCTCGCAGGTGTCAGACCCCCGGCCTCGTAGGTGTCAGACCCCCGGCCTCGTAGGTGTCAGACCCCCCGGCCTCGCAGGTGTCAGACCCCCGGCCTCGTAGGTGTCAGACCCCCGGCCTCGCAGGTGTCAGACCCCCGGCCTCGTAGGTGTCAGACCCCCGGCCTCGGCGTCTTCACATAATCCCTTTATTTAATATTTCATTTTGAATTGTAATTTTTTTATATTTTTAGACATGTATTAATTGTAGCATTTTTCCTGTGAATATTTGAGAAAACGAGAGGGAAAGGAAAGGCAGGATCAGATACTCGCACCTCTGCTATATTGTGCCGGACCTGGGTAACCCCATATATTAACCCCCTACCTGCCGCTGCCCACACCCAGGCGCCGGGGTTTGCGGCCTCGTTGTGCGGCGCGGATTCACGCTGCCTCCATTTATTGTGCACACTGTAGAATAACCCAGCGGATTTCACTGCAGCGATTTATTTGCTTTTATTTCAGCTCCCTGTTGACTCCATTGGTAAAACCAAAGTCTACAAAAATACAACCTGCAGCTCCGGAGGAAATTCAGCCCAGAAAGAAAACTGTGCAAGGAAATAAACAAACCGAGGGGAAAAAGAAGAAATCTGTCCTATTCACTGAAGACTACATTAAGAATTCATACAAATGAATTCACATTATGGCACCGGGATCCGTTTTTCCTCCACAGCTGCACTCACAATTCTGCTCCTGTTTTGGTACCAGAGCACAGTGCATTCTGGGCACTCGGCTGCAGCTCAGATGATTGCAGTATTATTTCTGGAGGATTCCGAGGGCAGCTCCTGAAGAACAAGTACAGTGTTATAATATGAGATTGGAGAGACCCGAACACTTTTATGTTGCAATATTTTCATCTTGACAAATGACTCCGCAAAGTCTTATCCGACCTCACTCACTGCCACCACGATACAGAGCGACGCCAAACCTATAGACAACATACACAAAGAGATGTGCCTCGCCATAACAGTGCCATCCACACTGCCCCCTATAACACTGCCTTCCACACTGCCCCCTATAACAGTGCCATCCACACTGCCCCCTATAACAGTGCCATCCACACTGCCCCCTATAACAGTGCCATCCACACTGCCCCCCATAACACTGCCATCCACACTGCCCCCTATAACAGTGCCATCCACACTGCCTCCTATAACACTGCCTTCCACAATGCCCCCTATAACAGTGCCATCCACACTGCCCCCTATAACACTGCCTTCCACAATGCCCCCTATAACAGTGCCATCCACACTGCCCCCTATAACAGTGCCATCCACACTGCCTCCTATAACAGTGCCATCCACACTGCCCCCTATAACAGTGCCATCCACACTGCCCCCTATAACAGTGCCATCCACACTGCCCCCTATAACAGTGCCATCCACACTGCCCCCTATAACAGTGCCATCCACACTGCCCCCTATAACAGTGCCATCCACACTGCCCCCTATAACAGTGCCATCCACACTGCCCCCTATAACAGTGCCATCCACAATGCCCCCTATAACAGTGCCATCCACACTGCCCCCTATAACAGTGCCATCCACACTGCCTCCTATAACAGTGCCATCCACACTGCCCCCTATAACAGTGCCATCCACAATGCCCCCTATAACAGTGCCATCCACACTGCCCCCTATAACAGTGCCATCCACACTGCCCCCTATAACAGTGCCATCCACACTGCCCCCCATAACAGTGCCATCCACACTGCCTCCTATAACACTGCCTTCCACACTGCCCCCCATAACAGTGCCATCCACACTGCCTCCTATAACACTGCCTTCCACAATGCCCCCTATAACAGTGCCATCCACACTGCCCCCTATAACAGTGCCATCCACACTGCCCCCTATAACAGTGCCATCCACACTGCCTCCTATAACACTGCCTTCCACAATGCCCCCTATAACAGTGCCATCCACACTGCCCCCTATAACACTGCCTTCCACAATGCCCCCTATAACAGTGCCATCCACACTGCCCCCTATAACAGTGCAATCCACACTGCCTCCTATAACAGTGCCATCCACACTGCCCCCTATAACAGTGCCATCCACACTGCCCCCTATAACAGTGCCATCCACACTGCCCCCTATAACAGTGCCATCCACACTGCCCCCTATAACAGTGCCATCCACACTGCCCCCTATAACAGTGCCATCCACACTGCCCCCTATAACAGTGCCATCCACACTGCCTCCTATAACAGTGCCATCCACACTGCCCCCTATAACAGTGCCATCCACAATGCCCCCTATAACAGTGCCATCCACACTGCCCCCTATAACAGTGCCATCCACACTGCCCCCTATAACAGTGCCATCCACACTGCCCCCTATAACAGTGCCATCCACACTGCCTCCTATAACAGTGCCATCCACACTGCCCCCTATAACAGTGCCATCCACACTGCCCCCTATAACAGTGCCATCCACTATGCCCCCCCATAACAGTGTCATGCACAGTGTCCCCATAACAGTGCCATCCACACTGCCCCCCATAACAGTGCCATGCATAGTGTCCCCATAACAGTGCCATCCACACTGCCTCCTATAACAGTGCCATCCACAGTGCCCCCTATAACAGTGCAATCCACACTGCCTCCTATAACAGTGCCATCCACACTGCCCCCTATAACAGTGCCATCCACACTGCCCCCTATAACAGTGCAATCCACACTGCCTCCTATAACAGTGCCATCCACACTGCCCCCTATAACAGTGCCATCCACACTGCCCCCTATAACAGTGCCATCCACACTGCCTCCTATAACAGTGCCATCCACACTGCCCCCTATAACAGTGCCATCCACACTGCCCCCTATAACAGTGCCATCCACACTGCCCCCTATAACAGTGCCATCCACACTGCCCCCTATAACAGTGCCATCCACACTGCCCCCTATAACAGTGCCATCCACACTGCCCCCTATAACAGTGCCATCCACACTGCCCCCTATAACAGTGCCATCCACAATGCCCCCTATAACAGTGCCATCCACACTGCCCCCTATAACAGTGCCATCCACACTGCCTCCTATAACAGTGCCATCCACACTGCCCCCTATAACAGTGCCATCCACAATGCCCCCTATAACAGTGCCATCCACACTGCCCCCTATAACAGTGCCATCCACACTGCCCCCTATAACAGTGCCATCCACACTGCCCCCCATAACAGTGCCATCCACACTGCCTCCTATAACACTGCCTTCCACACTGCCCCCCATAACAGTGCCATCCACACTGCCTCCTATAACACTGCCTTCCACAATGCCCCCTATAACAGTGCCATCCACACTGCCCCCTATAACAGTGCCATCCACACTGCCCCCTATAACAGTGCCATCCACACTGCCTCCTATAACACTGCCTTCCACAATGCCCCCTATAACAGTGCCATCCACACTGCCCCCTATAACACTGCCTTCCACAATGCCCCCTATAACAGTGCCATCCACACTGCCCCCTATAACAGTGCAATCCACACTGCCCCCTATAACAGTGCCATCCACACTGCCCCCTATAACAGTGCCATCCACACTGCCCCCTATAACAGTGCCATCCACACTGCCCCCTATAACAGTGCCATCCACACTGCCCCCTATAACAGTGCCATCCACACTGCCTCCTATAACAGTGCCATCCACACTGCCCCCTATAACAGTGCCATCCACAATGCCCCCTATAACAGTGCCATCCACACTGCCCCCTATAACAGTGCCATCCACACTGCCCCCTATAACAGTGCCATCCACACTGCCTCCTATAACAGTGCCATCCACACTGCCCCCTATAACAGTGCCATCCACACTGCCCCCTATAACAGTGCCATCCACTATGCCCCCCCATAACAGTGTCATGCACAGTGTCCCCATAACAGTGCCATCCACACTGCCCCCCATAACAGTGCCATGCATAGTGTCCCCATAACAGTGCCATCCACACTGCCTCCTATAACAGTGCCATCCACAGTGCCTCCCCATAACAGTGCCATCCACACTGCCCCCCATAACAGTGCCATCCACACTGCCTCCCATAACAGTGCCATCCACACTGCCTCCCATAACAGTGCCATCCACACTGCCCCCCACAACAGTGCCATCCACACTGCCCCCCACAACAGTGCCATCCACACTGCCTCCAATAACAGTGCCATCCACACTGCCCCCTATAACAGTGCCATCCACACTGCCCCCTATAACAGTGCCATCCACACTGCCTCCCATAACAGTACCATCCACACTGCCTCCCCATAACAGTGCCATCCACACTGCCCCCCACAACAGTGCCATCCACACTGCCCCCCACAACAGTGCCATCCACACTGCCCCCCACAACAGTGCCATCCACACGGCCCCCCACAACAGTGCTATCCACACTGCCTCCCATAACAGTGCCATCCACACTGCCTCCCCACAACAGTGCCATCCACACTGCCCCCCACAACAGTGCCATCCACACTGCCCCCTATAACAGTGCCATCCACACTGCCTCCCATAACAGTGCCATCCACACTGCCTCCCATAACAGTGCCATCCACACTGCCCCCCATAACAGTGCCATCCACACTGCCCCCCATAACAGTGCCATCCACACTGCCCCCCATAACAGTGCCATCCACACTGACTCCTATAACAGTGCCATCCACACTGCCCCCCATAACAGTGCTATCCACACTGCCTCCCATAACAGTGCCATCCACACTGCCCCCCATAACAGTGCCATCCACACTGCCTCCAATAACAGTGCCATCCACACTGCCCCCTATAACAGTGCCATCCACACTGCCTCCCATAACAGTGCCATCCACACTGCCTCCTGTAATACTGCTGTCCACACTGCCTCCTATAACAGTGCCATCCACACTGCCCCCCACAACAGTGCCATCCACACTGCCCCCCACAACAGTGCTATCCACACTGCCTCCAATAACAGTGCCATCCACACTGCCCCCTATAACAGTGCCATCCACACTGCCCCCTATAACAGTGCCATCCACACTGCCTCCTATAACAGTGCCATCCACACTGCCTCCCATAACAGTACCATCCACACTGCCTCCCCATAACAGTGCCATCCACACTGCCTCCCATAACAGTGCCATCCACACTGTCCTCCACAACAGTGCCATCCACACTGCCCCCCACAACAGTGCCATCCACACGGCCCCCCACAACAGTGCTATCCACACTACCTCCCATAACAGTGCCATCCACACTGCCTCCCCACAACAGTGCCATCCACACTGCCCCCCACAACAGTGCCATCCACACTGCCCCCTATAACAGTGCCATCCACACTGCCTCCCATAACAGTGCCATCCACACTGCCTCCCATAACAGTGCCATCCACACTGCCCCCCATAACAGTGGCATCCACACTGCCCCCCATAACAGTGCCATCCACACTGCCTCCAATAACAGTGCCATCCACACTGCCCCCCATAACAGTGCCATCCACACTGCCCCCCATAACAGTGCCATCCACACTGCCTCCCATAACAGTGCCATCCACACTGCCCCCCATAACAGTGCCATCCACACTGCCTCCAATAACAGTGCCATCCACACTGCCCCCTATAACAGTGCCATCCACACTGCCTCCCATAACAGTGCCATCCACACTGCCTCCTGTAATACTGCTGTCCACACTGCCTCCTATAACAGTGGCATCCACACTGCCCCCCATAACAGTGCCATCCACACTGCCTCCAATAACAGTGCCATCCACACTGCCCCCCATAACAGTGCCATCCACACTGACCCCCATAACAGTGCCATCCACACTGCCTCCCATAACAGTGCCATCCACACTGCCCCCCACAACAGTGCCATCCACACTGCCCCCCACAACAGTGCTATCCACACTGCCTCCAATAACAGTGCCATCCACACTGCCCCCTATAACAGTGCCATCCACACTGCCCCCTATAACAGTGCCATCCACACTGCCCCCTATAACAGTGCCATCCACACTGCCTCCCATAACAGTACCATCCACACTGCCTCCCCATAACAGTGCCATCCACACTGCCTCCCATAACAGTGCCATCCACACTGCCCCCCACAACAGTGCCATCCACACTGCCCCCCACAACAGTGCCATCCACACGGCCCCCCACAACAGTGCCATCCACACGGCCCCCCACAAAAGTGCTATCCACACTGCCTCCCATAACAGTGCCATCCACACTGCCTCCCCACAACAGTGCCATCCACACTGCCCCCTATAACAGTGCCATCCACACTGCCTCCCATAACAGTGCCATCCACACTGCCTCCCATAACAGTGCCATCCACACTGCCCCCCATAACAGTGCCATCCACACTGCCCCCCATAACAGTGCCATCCACACTGCCCCCCATAACAGTGCCATCCACACTGCCCCCCATAACAGTGCTATCCACACTGCCTCCAATAACAGTGCCATCCACACTGCCCCCCATAACAGTGCCATCCACACTGCCTCCAATAACAGTGCCATCCACACTGCCCCCCATAACAGTGCCATCCACACTGCCTCCCATAACAGTGCCATCCACACTGCCTCCCATAACAGTGCCATCCACACTGCCTCCTGTAATACTGCTGTCCACACTGCCTCCTATAACAGTGGCATCCACACTGCCCCCCATAACAGTGCCATCCACACTGCCTCCAATAACAGTGCCATCCACACTGCCCCCCATAACAGTGCCATCCACACTGCCTCCCATAACAGTGCCATCCACACTGCCCCCCATAACAGTGCCATCCACACTGCCCCCCATAACAGTGCCATCCACACTGCCTCCCCATAACAGTGCCATCCACACTGCCCCCATAACAGTGCCATCCACACTGCCTCCCCATAACAGTGCCATCCACACTGCCTCCCATAACAGTGCCATCCACACTGCCTCCCATAACAGTGCCATCCACACTGCCCCCCACAACAGTGCCATCCACACTGCCCCCTATAACAGTGCCATCCACACTGCCTCCCATAACAGTGCCATCCACACTGCCTCCCATAACAGTGCCATCCACACTGCCCCCCATAACAGTGCCATCCACACTGCCCCCCATAACAGTGCCATCCACACTGACTCCTATAACAGTGCCATCCACACTGCCCCCCATAACAGTGCTATCCACACTGCCTCCAATAACAGTGCCATCCACACTGCCCCCCATAACAGTGCCATCCACACTGCCTCCAATAACAGTGCCATCCACACTGCCCCCCATAACAGTGCCATCCACACTGCCTCCCATAACAGTGCCATCCACACTGCCTCCTGTAATACTGCTGTCCACACTGCCTCCTATAACAGTGGCATCCACACTGCCCCCCATAACAGTGCCATCCACACTGCCTCCAATAACAGTGCCATCCACACTGCCCCCCATAACAGTGCCATCCACACTGCCTCCCATAACAGTGCCATCCACACTGCCCCCCATAACAGTGCCATCCACACTGCCCCCCATAACAGTGCCATCCACACTGCCTCCCCATAACAGTGCCATCCACACTGCCCCCCATAACAGTGCCATCCACACTGCCTCCCCATAACAGTGCCATCCACACTGCCTCCCATAACAGTGCCATCCACACTGCCCCCCACAACAGTGCCATCCACACTGCCCCCCACAACAGTGCTATCCACACTGCCTCCAATAACAGTGCCATCCACACTGCCCCCTATAACAGTGCCATCCACACTGCCCCCTATAACAGTGCCATCCACACTGCCTCCTATAACAGTGCCATCTACACTGCCTCCCATAACAGTACCATCCACACTGCCTCCCCATAACAGTGCCATCCACACTGCCTCCCATAACAGTGCCATCCACACTGCCCCCCACAACAGTGCCATCCACACGGCCCCCCACAACAGTGCTATCCACACTGCCTCCCATAACAGTGCCATCCACACTGCCTCCCCACAACAGTGCCATCCACACTGCCTCCCCACAACAGTGCCATCCACACTGCCCCCCACAACAGTGCCATCCACACTGCCCCCTATAACAGTGCCATCCACACTGCCTCCCATAACAGTGCCATCCACACTGCCTCCCATAACAGTGCCATCCACACTGCCCCCCATAACAGTGCCATCCACACTGCCCCCCATAACAGTGCCATCCACACTGCCCCCCATAACAGTGCCATCCACACTGACTCCTATAACAGTGCCATCCACACTGCCCCCCATAACAGTGCTATCCACACTGCCTCCAATAACAGTGCCATCCACACTGCCCCCCATAACAGTGCCATCCACACTGCCTCCAATAACAGTGCCATCCACACTGCCCCCCATAACAGTGCCATCCACACTGCCTCCCATAACAGTGCCATCCACACTGCCTCCTGTAATACTGCTGTCCACACTGCCTCCTATAACAGTGGCATCCACACTGCCCCCCATAACAGTGCCATCCACACTGCCTCCAATAACAGTGCCATCCACACTGCCCCCCATAACAGTGCCATCCACACTGCCTCCCATAACAGTGCCATCCACACTGCCTCCTGTAATACTGCTGTCCACACTGCCCCCCATAACAGTGCCATCCACACTGCCCCCCATAACAGTGCCATCCACACTGCCTCCAATAACAGTGCCATCCACACTGCCCCCCATAACAGTGCCATCCACACTGCCTCCCATAACAGTGCCATCCACACTGCCTCCTGTAATACTGCTGTCCACACTGCCTCCTATAACAGTGCCATCCACACTGCCCCCATAACAGTGCCATCCACACTGCCTCCAATAACAGTGCCATCCACACTGCCCCCCATAACAGTGCCATCCACACTGCCTCCCATAACAGTGCCATCCACACTGCCTCCTGTAATACTGCTGTCCACACTGCCCCCCATAACAGTGCCATCCACACTGCCTCCCATAACAGTGCCATCCACACTGCCTCCTGTAATACTGCTGTCCACACTGCCCCCCATAACAGTGCCATCCACACTGCCTCCTGTAATACTGCTGTCCACACTGCCCCCCATAACAGTGCCATCCACACTGCCTCCAATAACAGTGCCATCCACACTGCCCCCCATAACAGTGCCATCCACACTGCCCCCCATAACAGTGCCATCCACACTGCCCCCTATAACAGTGCCATCCACACTGCCTCCCCATAACAGTGCCATCCACACTGCCCCCCATAACAGTGCCATCCACACTGCCTCCCCATAACAGTGCCATCCACACTGACTCCTATAACAGTGCCATCCACACTGCCTCCCCATAACAGTGTCATCCACACTGCCCCCCACAACAGTGCCATCCACACTGCCTCCCCATAACAGTGCCATCCACACTGCCCCCCATAACAGTGCCATCCACACTGCCTCCCCATAACAGTGCCATCCACACTGACTCCTATAACAGTGCCATCCACACTGCCTCCCCATAACAGTGCCATCCACACTGCCTCCCATAACAGTGCCATCCACACTGCCCCCCACAACAGTGCCATCCACACTGCCTCCCCATAACAGTGCCATCCACACTGCCTCCTATAACAGTGGCATCCAGGGTCGGTCTGGGCAACCAGGGTGTCGGGGAATCCCCCGGTAGGCCCCGGGTCCTTAGCGGGCCCCCGTACTTCAAATAGGGCCCCAGGCTGGTAACCGCAGGCTAGGCTAGGGCACAGCAGGGGACCCCAGGTGGCGCCACCAGCGGCAGTGCTGAGGCCGCGTCTGCTAGCTGTGACGTCACGCAGCGCACCCTGCACTCAGCACTGATGCTTACCGAGGATCTGCGATCTGCTATAGAGCCTGGATTGTAGCTAGATCCCAGTGGTTAGCAGGACCTTCCTAGTGGGCGTGATCGGCTTAGTTGGGGGCGTGGCCATGTTTCCTGCCGTCCTATATGGTACAAGGGGGAGTTTCTTCCAGGTATCAGCTATGTTGGTCCCGCCCCTTCTGATCACATGGGAATGACGTCAGCACAGGTCCTTTAGCCCACTGGAATTTAGACTCTACCATGGAGCCTGCGGGCCGGACGGGAGACAAGAAGGTAAGAACTCCTCTAATGTGTACAGGGTCGGACTGGGGTGCGTTTCTGGCTGTGCATGTATGAGCCTGTGTATGTGCCTGATTGTGCTCTGTGTGCATGTATGAGCCTGTGTATGTGCCTGATTGTGCTCTGTGTGCATGTATGAGCCTGTGTATGTGCCTGATTGTGCTCTGTGTGCATGTATGAGCCTGTGTATGTGCCTGATTGTGCTCTGTGTGCATGTATGTGCCTGATTGTGCTCTGTGTGCATGTATGAGCCTGTGTATGAGCCTGATTGTGCTCTGTGTGCATGTATGAGCCTGTGTATGTGCCTGATTGTGCTCTGTGTGCATGTATGAGCCTGTGTATGTGCCTGATTGTGCTCTGTGTGCATGTATGTGCCTGATTGTGCTCTGTGTGCATGTATGAGCCTGTGTATGTGCCTGATTGTGCTCTGTGTGCATGTATGAGCCTGTGTATGTGCCTGATTGTGCTCTGTGTGCATGTATGAGCCTGATTGTGCTCTGTGTGCATGTATGAGCCTGATTGTGCTCTGTGTGCATGTATGAGCCTGTGTATGTGCCTGATTGTGCTCTGTGTGCATGTATGAGCCTGATTGTGCTCTGTGTGCATGTATGAGCCTGTGTATGTGCCTGATTGTGCTCTGTGTGCATGTATGAGCCTGATTGTGCTCTGTGCATGTATGAGCCTGTGTATGAGCCTGATTGTGCTCTGTGTGCATGTATGAGCCTGATTGTGCTCTGTGTGCATGTATGAGCCTGATTGTGCTCTGTGTGCATGTATGAGCCTGATTGTGCTCTGTGTGCGTGTATGACATGTATGAGCCTGATTGTGCTCTGTGTGCGTGTATGACATGTATGAGCCTGGCTGCGCTCTGTGTGCGTGTATGACATGTATGAGCCTGGCTGCGCTCTGTGTGCGTGTATGACATGTATGAGCCTGGCTGCGCTCTGTGTGCGTGTATGACATGTATGAGCCTGGCTGCGCTCTGTGTGCGTGTATGACATGTATGTGCCTGGCTGTGCTCTGTGTGCGTGTATGACATGTATGAGCCTGGCTGCGCTCTGTGTGCGTGTATGACATGTATGAGCCTGGCTGCGCTCTGTGTGCGTGTATGACATGTATGAGCCTGGCTGCGCTCTGTGTGCGTGTATGACATGTATGAGCCTGGCTGCGCTCTGTGTGCGTGTATGACATGTATGAGCCTGGCTGCGCTCTGTGTGCGTGTATGACATGTATGTGCCTGGCTGCGCTCTGTGTGCGTGTATGACATGTATGTGCCTGGCTGTGCTCTGTGTGCGTGTATGACATGTATGAGCCTGGCTGCGCTCTGTGTGCGTGTATGACATGTATGTGCCTGGCTGCGCTCTGTGTGCGTGTATGACATGTATGTGCCTGGCTGCGCTCTGTGTGCGTGTATGACATGTATGAGCCTGGCTGCGCTCTGTGTGCGTGTATGACATGTATGAGCCTGGCTGCGCTCTGTGTGCGTGTATGACATGTATGTGCCTGGCTGCGCTCTGTGTGCGTGTATGACATGTATGAGCCTGGCTGCGCTCTGTGTGCGTGTATGACATGTATGTGCCTGGCTGCGCTCTGTGTGCGTGTATGACATGTATGAGCCTGGCTGCGCTCTGTGTGCGTGTATGACATGTATGTGCCTGGCTGCGCTCTGTGTGCGTGTATGACATGTATGTGCCTGGCTGCGCTCTGTGTGCGTGTATGACATGTATGAGCCTGGCTGCGCTCTGTGTGCGTGTATGACATGTATGAGCCTGGCTGCGCTCTGTGTGCGTGTATGACATGTATGTGCCTGGCTGCGCTCTGTGTGCGTGTATGACATGTATGAGCCTGGCTGCGCTCTGTGTGCGTGTATGACATGTATGTGCCTGGCTGCGCTCTGTGTGCGTGTATGACATGTATGTGCCTGGCTGCGCTCTGTGTGCGTGTATGACATGTATGAGCCTGGCTGCGCTCTGTGTGCGTGTATGACATGTATGAGCCTGGCTGCGCTCTGTGTGCGTGTATGACATGTATGTGCCTGGCTGCGCTCTGTGTGCGTGTATGACATGTATGAGCCTGGCTGCGCTCTGTGTGCGTGTATGACATGTATGTGCCTGGCTGCGCTCTGTGTGCGTGTATGACATGTATGAGCCTGGCTGCGCTCTGTGTGCGTGTATGACATGTATGTGCCTGGCTGCGCTCTGTGTGCGTGTATGACATGTATGAGCCTGGCTGCGCTCTGTGTGCGTGTATGACATGTATGTGCCTGGCTGTGCTCTGTGTGCGTGTATGACATGTATGTGCCTGGCTGTGCTCTGTGTGCATGTATGACATGTATGAGCCTGGCTGCGCTCTGTGTGCGTGTATGACATGTATGTGCCTGGCTGCGCTCTGTGTGCGTGTATGACATGTATGTGCCTGGCTGCGCTCTGTGTATGACAAAAAAACAAAACGTGATGAAGCGCTGAAAATCCCTTCATGCTGCTGAATAACCAGGTGGAGGGAAAGAAAACAAGCGCCAGCATATGTGTATATAGAGCACACCACTAATAAATGACAATGAAAACACTTTATTAAACACCACACGTTACAAGTATACAAATAAAACCATTTAAAACCACGGGGTATAAACCCCCAATAAGACCATCAGTCGCCAGCCACAATACAAACAATGTGAAAAACTGGAACCGCAGAAAAGTCAATAATGGTGCACAATAAACAATGCATTAAATATAAAGGCATCAATAGTGTGTACGGCCAAATAATCATCAATACAAAATCAGGTCTGTTACACCCAAAATCCACATGATATGAAATATTAACTAACACAGCCAAGGGTCACATAGAGGATGAATGCCCTGTGGTACCTCCAGGTGTGTGTGGAGACCAACAAAATGAGAAGGTCCACAGATAAGGCTAAGTTCACACTTGTGTTGTTTTGCATCAGTCACAATCAGTTGTGTGACGGATGTAACGGATGTGTGCAGATATTGGAGCAGCTGATGTGACTGATGCTGCAAAAAAAGATCTGTTTGGTTTTTTTACTGTTTTACCGGCGGCCGGGCGATCAGCTGATCATTCATAGTAGCCGGGCGATCAGCTGATCATTCATAGTAGCCGGGCGATCAGCTGATCATTCATAGTAGCCGGGCGATCGGCTGATCATTCATAGTAGCCGGGCGATCGGCTGATCATTCATAGTAGCCGGGCGATCGGCTGATCATTCATAGTAGCCGGGCGATCGGCTGATCATTCATAGTAGCCGGGCGATCGGCTGATCATTCATAGTAGCCGGGCGATCGGCTGATCATTCATAGTAGCCGGGCGATCGGCTGATCATTCATAGTAGCCGGGCGATCGGCTGATCATTCATAGTAGCCGGGCGATCGGCTGATCATTCATAGTAGCCGGGCGATCGGCTGATCATTCATAGTAGCCGGGCGATCGGCTGATCATTCATAGTAGCCGGGCGATCGGCTGATCATTCATAGTAGCCGGGCGATCGGCTGATCATTCATAGTAGCCGGGCGATCGGCTGATCATTCATAGTAGCCGGGCGATCGGCTGATCATTCATAGTAGCCGGGCGATCGGCTGATCATTCATAGTAGCCGGGCGATCGGCTGATCATTCATAGTAGCCGGGCGATCGGCTGATCATTCATAGTAGCCGGGCGATCGGCTGATCATTCATAGTAGCCGGGCGATCGGCTGATCATTCATAGTAGCCGGGCGATCGGCTGATCATTCATAGTAGCCGGGCGATCGGCTGATCATTCATAGTAGCCGGGCGATCGGCTGATCATTCATAGTAGCCGGGCGATCGGCTGATCATTCATAGTAGCCGGGCGATCGGCTGATCATTCATAGTAGCCGGGCGATCGGCTGATCATTCATAGTAGCCGGGCGATCGGCTGATCATTCATAGTAGCCGGGCGATCGGCTGATCATTCATAGTAGCCGGGCGATCGGCTGATCATTCATAGTAGCCGGGCGATCGGCTGATCATTCATAGTAGCCGGGCGATCGGCTGATCATTCATAGTAGCCGGGCGATCGGCTGATCATTCATAGTAGCCCGGCGATCGGCTGATCATTCATAGTAGCCGGGCGATCGGCCGATTGTTCCCAGTAGCCGGGCGATCGGCCGATGGTTCCCAGTAGCCGGGCGATCGGCCGATGGTTCCCAGTAGCCGGGCGATCGGCCGATGGTTCCCAGTAGCCGGGCGATCGGCCGATGGTTCCCAGTAGCCGGGCGATCGGCCGATGGTTCCCAGTAGCCGGGCGATCGGCCGATGGTTCCCAGTAGCCGGGCGATCGGCCGATGGTTCCCAGTAGCCGGGCGATCGGCCGATGGTTCCCAGTAGCCGGGCGATCGGCCGATGGTTCCCAGTAGCCGGGCGATCGGCCGATGGTTCCCAGTAGCCGGGCGATCGGCCGATGGTTCCCAGTAGCCGGGCGATCGGCCGATTGGTTCCCAGTAGCCGGGCGATCGGCCGATTGGTTCCCAGTAGCCGGGCGATAGGCCGATGGTTCCCAGTAGCCGGGCGATAGGCCGATTGGTTCCCAGTAGCCGGGCGATAGGCCGATGGTTCCCAGTAGCCGGGCGATAGGCCGATGGTTCCCAGTAGCCGGGCGATAGGCCGATGGTTCCCAGTAGCCGGGCGATCGGCCGATGGTTCCCAGTAGCCGGGCGATCGGTCGATGGTTCCCAGTAGCCGGGCGATCGGTCGATGGTTCCCAGTAGCCGGGCGATCGGCCGATGGTTCCCAGTAGCCGGGCGATCGGCCGATGGTTCCCAGTAGCCGGGCGATCGGCCGATGGTTCCCAGTAGCTGGCCGCTGAGAGAGAGAAAGAGACATTGATTTCAATGATTAACCACAATTTGAGCATATGCAATGAAAACAAAAGGATTCTGCCGCTCAGAAAACGTTACATGCCGCGTTCCTGCCGCCCAAGGTCAGTTATTCCACGACTGATCCGACACATGGAGGATGCAACGGAGACACATTAGTCGCAATCCGTCGTCCATACAAGTCTATGGGGAAAAAACGGAATCCTGCAAAATATTTAGCAGGATACCGTATTTCCTTAAGGTGACAAATTGCGACTGATGCAAAACAACGGAAGTGTGAATTTAGCCTTACAATGGCTGGGGCTGACCCCACACGTATTGTTTATTGTGCACCATTAGTGACTTTTCTGCGGTTCCAGTTCTTCACATTGTTTGTATTGTGGCTGGTGACTGATGGTCTTATTGGGGGTTTCATACCCTGTGATTTTAAAAGGTTTTATTTGTATACTTGCAACATGTGTGGTGTTTAATAAAGTGCTTTCATTGTCATTTATTAGTGGTGTGCTCTATATACACAGCTCTGGCAAAAATTAAGAGACCGCTGCAAAATGTTCAGGTTTTCTGATTTTTCTCTTTATATTATTGAGTAAAATGTAAATTGTTCTTTTATTCTATAAAACTACTGACAACGTCTCCGAATTTGGTTTTTAATCATGATCATTATTGTAGTATTATCCGGTCAATATGTGGTCTGGTCATGGGGTGTTGGTATTTGACTCTTGCATGTGGTTGGTTTCTGTCACTATGTGGTGGTAATATGTGGTCCGGTCACGCTATGGTGGTATTTCTCCCTTGTATGTGGTATTATTCGGTCACTATGTGGTCTGATCACAGTGTGGCTGTATTTCTTCCTTGTATGTGGTTGTATTCAGTCACTATGTGGGGGGTAATATGTTGTCTGGTCATGGAGTGGTGGTATTTTTCCCTTGTATATGGTGGTATTGGTTTTGGTGCGGTGGATTGTGTTGTGTATGGAGGTCACATTCTCTCTCTATCAATAAGGGAAGATTATATTTGCAGCTGCGGTCTCCTGTGTTCACCTGCTGTGGACTTGTGGACCTGCAGGTCAGGAATCACTGCGTCCAAGACGCAGTGATCGTGGGCACGTACCCTGAAGGACATAACGCCTAACGAGTATGCATATAGCTGTAGGGTGAGCCCCTAGAGTCAATTCCCCATCCACACTGCCTCCAATAACAGTGCCAACTACATTGCCTCTCATTACAGTACTATCCACACTGCCTCCCATAACAGTGTCATCCACACTGCCTCCCATAACAGTGTCATCCACACTGCCTCCCATAACAGTGTCATCCACACTGCCTCCCATAACAGTGTCATCCACACTGCCTCCCATAACAGTGTCATCCACACTGCCTCCCATAACAGTGTCATCCACACTGCCTCCCATAACAGTGTCATCCACACTGCCTCCCATAACAGTGTCATCCACACTGCCTCCCATAACAGTGTCATCCACACTGCCTCCCATAACAGTACTATCCACACTGCCTCCTATAACAGCGCCATTCACACTGCCTCCCATTACAGTACTATCCACACTGCCTCCTATAACAATGTCATCTACACTGCCTCTCATTACAGTACCATCCACACTGCCTCCTATAACAATGTCATCCACACTGCCTCCTATAACAGTGTCATCCACACTGCCTCCTATAACAATGTCATCTACACTGCCTCCCATTACAGTACTATCCACACTGCCTCCTATAACAATGTCATCCACACTGCCTCCCATAACAGTGCCATCCACACTGCCCCCCATAACACTGCCCCCCATAACAGTGCATCCACACTGCCCCCCATAACAGTGCCATCCACACTGCCCCCCATAACAGTGCCATCCACACTGCCTCCCATAACAGTGCCATCCACACTGCCTCCCATAACAATGCCATCCACACTGCCTCCCATAACAATGCCATCCACACTGCCTCCCATAACAGTGCCATCCACACTGCCTCCCATAACAGTGCCATCCACACTGCCTCCCATAACAATGCCATCCACACTGCCTCCCATAACAATGCCATCCACACTGCCTCCCATAACAATGCCATCCACACTGCCTCCCATAACAGTGCCATCCACACTGCCTCCCATAACAGTGCCATCCACACTGCCTCCCATAACAGTGCCATCCACACTGCCTCCCATAACAGTGCCATCCACACTGCCTCCCATAACAGTGCCATCCACACTGCCTCCCATAACAGTGCCATCCACACTGCCTCCCATAACAGTGCCATCCACACTGCCTCCCATAACAGTGCCATCCACACTGCCTCCCATAATAGTACCACTGTCATCCACACTGCCTCCAATTATATTCTGATGGCTGCTCCCGGCTGCGGCATTGGCTTTTATTGACGCTACAATACAATAGCCTCCGTCCTATTTACAGACATAACTATCAGTAAAATACACAAGACTTTGGCCGTGGACAGTGATATCTTATAAAGGTTTGTTACATATAGAATAGCTGTCCTGTGTCCAGAGCAAAAGCATTTCATACAGACAGTAATGATGAAGCATAAATTACAGGCAGAGATTGCTGAATTCCCTGCAGTCCGGGCTACTGTCTCCTGCAGAGGAGTGATACATTGTATCCATATTTATAAACAGAGCTGCAACATTCTGTCCACACAAGATGAGAACTTAAAGGAAGAAATTTGTCACTCGTGTCAGACACTGTCAGTGATCTAGCAGAGCTCAGAATGCTGAGCCCTTCATCTCTCGGGGTGTGACCTGTGATACTGTCAGTGATCTAGCAGAGCTCAGAATGCTGAGCCCCTCATCTCTCGGGGTGTGACCTGTGATACTGTCAGTGATCTAGCAGAGCTCAGAATGCTGAGCCCCTCATCTCTCGGGGTGTGACTTGTGACACTATCATTGATGTAGCAGAGCTCAGGATGCTAAGCCCCTCATCTCTCGGGGTGTGACCTGTGACACTATCAGTGATCTAGCAGAGCTCAGAATGCTGAGCCCTTCATCTCTCGGGGTGTGACCTGTGACACTATCATTGATGTAGCAGAGCTCAGGATGCTGAGCCCCTCATCTCTCGGGGTGTGACCTGTGACACTATCATTGATGTAGCAGAGCTCAGGATGCTGAGCCCCTCATCTCTCGGGGTGTGACCTGTGACACTATCATTGATGTAGCAGAGCTCAGGATGCTGAGCCCCTCATCTCTCGGGGTGTTACCTGTGACACTATCATTGATGTAGCAGAGCTCAGAATGCTGAGCCCCTCATCTCTCGGGGTGTTACCTGTGACACTGTCATTGATCTAGCAGAGCTCAGGATGCTGAGCCCCTCCTCTCTCGGGTGTTACCTGTGACACTATCATTGATGTAGCAGAGCTCAGGATGCTGAGCCCCTCATCTCTCGGGGTGTGACCTGTGATACTGTCAGTGATCTAGCAGAGCTCAGAATGCTGAGCCCCTCATCTCTCGGGGTGTGACCTGTGACACTATCATTGATGTAGCAGAGCTCAGGATGCTGAGCCCCTCATCTCTCGGGGTGTGACCTGTGATACTGTCAGTGATCTAGCAGAGCTCAGAATGCTGAGCTCCTCATCTCTCGGGGTGTGACCTGTGATACTGTCAGTGATCTAGCAGAGCTCAGAATGCTGAGCTCTTCATTTCTTGGAGTGACCTGTGACACTGTCAGTGATTTAGCATATCTCTGAATGCTGAGCCCCTCATCTCTCGGATGTGACCTGTGACACTATCATTGATCTAGCAGAGCTCAGGATGCTGAGCCCCTCATCTCTCGGGGTGTGACCTGTGATACTGTCTGTGATCTAGCAGAGCTCAGAATGCTGAGCCCTTCATTTCTTGGGGTGTGACCTGTGACACTGTCAGTGATTTAGCATATCTCTGAATGCTGAGCCCCTCATCTCTCGGGGTGTGACCTGTGATACTGTCAGTGATCTAGCAGAGCTCAGAATGCTGAGCCCCTCATTTCTTGGGGTGTGACCTGTGACACTGTCAGTGATTTAGCATATCTCTGAATGCTGAGCCCCTCATCTCTCGGGGTGTGACCTGTGATACTGTCAGTGATCTAGCAGAGCTCAGAATGCTGAGCCCCTCATTTCTTGGGGTGTGACCTGTGACACTGTCAGTGATTTAGCATATCTCTGAATGCTGAGCCCCTTATCTCTCGGGGTGTGACCTGTGATACTGTCAGTGATCTAGCAGAGCTCAGAATGCTGAGCCCCTCATTTCTTGGGGTGTGACCTGTGACACTGTCAGTGATTTAGCATATCTCTGAATGCTGAGCCCCTTATCTCTCGGGGTGTGACCTCACTGACTGTGACATTATTCACGATTTTCATGAAATCTAACTTTGAATATGACAAAAAGCCAATAACGAGAAGGTGACGCCGCCGCTGTCAGTCTCCATACTCTGCCATCGTACACATGGAGCCGCTGACAATGTCCAATATGTCCGGACCGCAATGTCTGAGCCACAGAACCAGAGCTGGGTCCTGGATGGCGGAGTGTAAAGTGTCTGTGTCCTACACACACGGGCGCAGGGGACACAATGTGATACCGTGTTTTTCCAAAAATAAGACACTGTCTTATATTTTTTTTGCCCCTCAAAAAAACACTAGGGCTTATTTTTGGAGGAGATCTTATTATTGGAGAAACACGGTTGGGGGTAAGTTTACCCCCACTTCCCAGGAGACTCATACTCACCAGACCAGGACATCTGCGTGGTTCCCAGGTCCTCCTGTGATCTCCGGTCGGTGCTGCACGCCGTCCTACCCTGCTGCTAGCTGACACGCTGACACACACAGCAGATCACACACACAGCAGATCACACACACACAGCAGATCACACACACAGCAGATCACACACACACAGCAGATCACACACACACAGCAGATCACACACACACAGCAGATCACACACACACAGCAGATCACACACACACAGCAGATCACACACACACAGCAGATCACACACACACAGCAGATCACACACACACAGCAGATCACACACACACAGCAGATCACACACACACAGCAGATCACACACACACAGCAGATCACACACACACAGCAGATCACACACACACAGCAGATCACACACACACAGCAGATCACACACACACAGCAGATCACACACACACAGCAGATCACACACACACAGCAGACACACACACACACCGCAGACACACACACACCGCAGACACACACACACCGCAGACACACACACACACCGCAGACACACACACACACCGCAGACACACACACACACCGCAGACACACACACACACACCGCAGACACACACACACACACCGCAGACACACACACACACACCGCAGACACACACACACACACCGCAGACACACACACACACACCGCAGACACACACACACACACCGCAGACACACACACACACCGCAGACACACACACACACACCGCAGACACACACACACCGCAGACACACACACACACACACCGCAGACACACACACACACACCGCAGACACACACACACACACACCGCAGACACACACACACCGCAGACACACACACACACACCGCAGACACACACACACACACCGCAGACACACACACACACACCGCAGACACACACACACACACCGCAGACACACACACACACACCGCAGACACACACACACACACCGCAGACACACACACACACACCGCAGACACACACACACACACCGCAGACACACACACACACACCGCAGACACACACACACACCGCAGACACACACACACACACACCGCAGACACACACACACACCGCAGACACACACACACACCGCAGACACACACACACACCGCAGACACACACACACACCGCAGACACACACACACACCGCAGACAAACACACACACACCGCAGAAAAACACACACACACCGCAGAAAAACACACACACACCGCAGACACACACACACCGCAGACACACACACACCGCAGACACACACACACACCGCAGACACACACACACACCGCAGACAAACACACACACACCGCAGAAAAACACACACACACCGCAGACACACACACACCGCAGACACACACACACCGCAGACACACACACACCGCAGACACACACACACCGCAGACACACACACACACACCGCAGACACACACACACACACCGCAGACACACACACACACACCGCAGACACACACACACACACCGCAGACACACACACACACACCGCAGACACTCACACACACACACTCACACACACAGCAGATCGCAGATATACACAGCAGATGACACACACAGCCGATCACAGACACACACAGCCAATCGCAGACACACACATCCGATCACAGACACACACATCCGATCACAGACACACACATCCGATCACAGACACACACATCCGATCACAGACACACACATCCGATCACAGACACACACATCCGATCACAGACACACACAGCCGATCACAGACACACACAGCCGATCACAGACACACACAGCCGATCACAGACACACACAGCCGAACGCAGACATACACAGCAGATCACATCACATCCAAGTCACGTGTCTGGCCGCAGGTCCTGTTCGTCGCGCTCCACTGCACTGCCTCTCAGGATTCTCCCGGCGAGAAGAGATCGGTGTTGCTGGATGAGGTGAGTGTGTATGCGATCCGGTGTGTGTGTGTGTGTGTGTGAGATCTGATTGTGTGTGTGTGTGTGAGATCTGATTGTGTGTGTGTGTGTGAGATCTGATTGTGTGTGTGTGTGTGAGATCTGATTGTGTGTGTGTGTGAGATCTGATTGTGTGTGTGTGAGTGAGATCTGATGTGTGTGTGTGAGATCTGATGTGTGTGTGTGTGTGATCACTGCAGGTCCTGCCGCTCAGTGTCGGGTGAGTGTAATCGCCGGTGCCGCTGTCTATAATGAAGTGTCTGTAGTATCTGTAACTTTTTTAGCTGCACGGACACTGCATTATTGATCCGCGACTAGGGCTTATTTTCGGGGAAGGGCTTATATTTAAGCCTTTCTCCGAAAATGCTGAAAATCCCTGCTAGGGCTTATTTTTTGGGGAGGTCTTATTTTTGGAAAAACACGGTAGAAAGGAGAAGAGACGCGGTCCAGCTCCAATTTCATAGACCAATGGCTCCAGCACACAGCGGCACAGGACGGACGGCGGCGCAGAAATGCACCATATTTAATGCCGGAGCCATGTGCAGCCTCCAGCACCTGATGGATGAGTCCGATGGGGTGTGAGAACTTTCGATGATGAGGTCGGGCGACATTTACTGCTCATCTCCTGATTTAACAGTTAACACTTCATGTTCCACTGACAGAAAGGAACTCTCCCACACAAATCCCAAATCCGAGCTTTCCCTTTACCTCTCTTGTCCTGAGGAGAGTTACTTTGTGCTTAATGCTCCTGTCCCGTGCACAGCTGCAGCCGCTGGACCCCGGCGACGTGTTCACACTTCGTGGATATCCTACAGATTTACCTACTGCTTCTCTACAGGAAAAACATTACAAAGAAGGTGTCTGAGGTTGTCATATCCAGCCGCTTTGTAAACCGCTCTGTGTCCAGACCATGAACGGGGCAGCGCTTCCTCCCCTCTCTGAGCAGAGAGTCCCAGCACAATCTATTACTGCTGCTCCACTCATCACGTCTCATTAACCCTCGTTATCTGCCCTGATGCTGCTGATGAAGTGCCGCCATCTAGTGACACAAATAGTCCTATCATCTGTGCTGCCACCTTGGTTCTCAGATCAACTCATTTCTCTTCCATCTCTTAATAAAGGCCAGAATATGACTGACGCTCCGCAAACATCCTCTCAAGGAGGAAAACATCGTCACATCCAATCAGTAAAGTCTTAAGTAACTGTTCACAAGGCACAGAGTCCAGAAATGCAGATACGTGTGACTGAGAGAATGAACTGCACATTACCGAGGAGAGGGACAACCGCAGCAAGGAAATAAGACCGTCCGTAATCACCGCCGTTACCGAGTGCAAATGACTGGAGGAAAGCGGCAGCACACCGCGCCCGACAGTGACTGAGCGCACTATTGTAATGAGCCCCAGCCCCATATATCACCCACAGAGACGGCAAAAACAGGTCTCTGAATGTTTCCTGCATTTAAATTATTAGGAAGTGAAGCTAAAGATGCCAAAAAGATCACGGAGACTCTGCATAAGAAAATCCGCATGTGCGTAATATATATATATATATATATATATATATCCTCCCCAACATTGAAATTACAGCACCAAGAAGGAGAAGTGGAATGATGTCACTGATCTGCAAATGATCTGGAAAATGACACAACATTATCACAACCTCTGGATTTCTCCAGTCTAGATTCTGAGCCTCGTGCAGAAATCCTGGCACCTCCAGCCTCGGCTGCCATCACTGAGGTTATTAATGGTCACCTGAGGAAGGTCCTGCCACTGAGTGCACAAATCATTAGGATCCACTGCCGACAGCTCCTGTGTAATTACTAACCAATGACACCCGCGATGTGCTCAATGGAAACAAGACCAGAGACGCTGCAGCCACGGGAGACAAGTCTGGAGACGCTGCAGCCACGGGAGACAAGTCTGGAGACGCTGCAGCCACGGGAGACAAGTCTGGAGACGCTGCAGCCACGGGAGACAAGTCTGGAGACGCTGCAGCCACGGGAGACAAGTCTGGAGACGCTGCAGCCACGGGAGACAAGTCTGGAGACGCTGCAGCCACGGGAGACAAGTCTGGAGACGCTGCAGCCACGGGAGACAAGTCTGGAGACGCTGCAGCCACGGGAGACAAGTCTGGAGACGCTGCAGCCACGGGAGACAAGTCTGGAGACGCTGCAGCCACGGGAGCAGGTTTTGTGAAGGCATTTAAGTGCACGTTTTTCTTGTATTTCTATGAGTAGTGCTCAGACTCAATACTGAGATGTTTTGAGAATTTTGTTTGCATTGTTTCATGATTTGCAGTTCATTATCACATTTAATGATCCCATGATGTCCATCCATAATTCCAATAACACAGAATCCACTATTCCCAGTAGTTGATACCACCTCCGACCTGCTTCCCTCCTTTCACAAAGGATAGGGGAAGAGTCTTTTCACTGATGATAATGTTTGGGTTATTTTCCTAAAACAATAGGAAATTAGAGCCTAAAAAAATTCCAGTGGCCGGGGTGAAAATTCCAAGATTTTTGATCTTTTATTTTAATAGTGATTGGGATATTAGAAACAAAACTATTTTCTAAGCATGATTAAAAAATACATTTTAAAATTAAAACCTGATCTGAACTTTCTAATCTTTCGCTGAGCCTCCGAGGAAGATGCGAGGATACAATGTCATTATTACACAGTTGTCAACACAAATAAATGACAGTGAATGGAGAAGAAAACTGATGACTCCAAGGAGATAGATCAGGGCGAGTTTATTGTGAGCGATGAGATTAGAAGAATGAATTATTATTAATCTCACAATAGAAGTGACTTATTATAATATAATATAATATAATATGCTCATACTTGAGAGACGTTTCACACTACAATGTTGCCTTTTATTAATAGTACAATGAAGTCCGCAGGTTGCAGAGATGAAGAGATGAAGTGTTGGATGCGCAGCTCAGTGGTGATCTATAGAGAGCGCTTCATTGTCTATTTACAGCACTGTATGGATAGAAGCAGCTGAGCGCAGGCGTTGTAGGCAAGTGTGTAAAAGAAAAAAAAAAAAACGCTGCAAAAGAAAAGTGTTTGAAAAATAGAAGTGATAATATTTTATTTTTATCAATTAACAAAAAGTAAAATGTTTCCACGTTGAAGGATTTTGGCTGCAATTCATCCATGAAGACTCCGGAGAATTAATGGATGCAGCTGGCGTCACTGGTTGCAGCCACTTCTGAGTTGATGGCGCTGCTGGAAATCTGCTGATTTAGATGGGAAGTAAGATGTGTCCTCATCTGCTGATTTAGATGGGAAGTAAGATGTGTCCTCATCTGCTGCACTAGGTCTTCTTGGCCACTACTGTCTCTACAGTCATAAACATTGTCTATTTCTTGGCTTCCTCAATGCTGACAAATCCCAGCACTTATCCATCAAGTGACACCTTCAGAAGGCGACCGATTGACTCCAGAATGATTCTAAAGCCGGACAACAACCCCCAACATCCAGCCAATGACATTAAGAGCTATATTTAGTGGAAAGATCTGTGGTCAGTTCTCCAAGATATTTGGAACAACCTATTGCCGTTTACCTAGAAGAATCGATGCAGATTTATAGTCAGAGGCCGGTCACAGAAATCATTGCAAAACTCACTTTTCCTTTCATTATAAATATATTTATGATGGAGCTAGCCTTTGTGAATGTTATGGGCCTCCAAGAAAGTCAGTGTCCCAGTTCATCACTTATTCCCTTCCCACGCAAGACTCCACATCTTGCAAAATGTTGTATGTTACTGAGCAAAGGGGCTGCAAGCATCAAAGTAAAAGGTGAAAGCAAAAAAGTGCTGTTGGGTCGCAGCAATGAAGCAAATGCAAACATCCCGTGAATGGTTTGGTTCCTTAGACTTGCTTAAAAAAATAGTTTAAAAGTCTGTGATCTCCCCTGATTCTGCTCCATTGTAGGGATGTTCCCAATTGTTGCATTGGAGCGCAGTATGTGAAATCTCTGCTCGCTGTGCAACAGCTGCAGTCTCCTCTGGGCTGGGGCCTTGTGCTTTCACACCTCCCTCCCAGCACTGACAATGGCAGCTTGTCCTGCCGCTGATAATCAGAGGTGACTGACAGCATCTGCGAGGAGTGAAAGCCCCTAGAGAAGGCGCTGCCGGGACAGACAGTTCTACAAGGGATTTCATATTCTGCGGCCCAACAGTAACAATGGGAATATCTCTGCAATACAATGATGCTGATGAATTAGGAGAAGGTGGGATCTTCACAAGGTGTGTAACTCAATTACTAAGGGGCAGGTCTCTTTACAGATGGATTCAGCTCACACTCGAGGTCTTTTATAGACGCCGGGGTTTACAGACTAGAACCTGAACATATCCGAAACGGGAAATCTGCATTAGAAATTGGTCAGTGGGCGGTCCAATCAGTGGGCGGTCCAATCAGTGGGCAACAGCTTTCTTTGACAGTTACTTCTGCATACACAGTAATACAATCACTGATAGGACCGCCTACTGTGGAATTAATGGAATTAATAGCGCTATATAAATGAGTACTATAATTAAACACTGAATGTTTTCTCATAAACGTGTATATAAATCTACTCCACTCTGTAACATGATACCCAGAGATTGGAGGCATTTTCATGGTGACCGGTTCCCTTTAATACAAGTCTGTCTCCAGGTCAACCAAACCCTCCGTCACTATTGGGCTCTGCTACCTCAGAGTTCTGACAAACACAGCTCTGCAGTTACACAGGGCTCTGCTACATCTGTCTCAAAAGTGAATCTTGGTAAACAAATCTTTATTATAACCATTCAGCTCTGCAGTCCCAGGTGCTGTCCTGCACACTCAGCTCTACTGTTCCAGGTGCTGTCCTGCACACTCAGCTCTACTGTTCCAGGTGCTGTCCTGCACACTCAGCTCTACTGTTCCAGGTGCTGTCCTGCACACTCAGCTCTACTGTTCCAGGTGCTGTCCTGCACACTCAGCTCTTCTGTTCCAGGTGCTGTCCTGCACACTCAGCTCTTCTGTTCCAGGTGCTGTCCTGCCCGCTCAGCTCTACTGTTCCAGGTGCTGTCCTGCACGCTCAGCTCTGCAGTCCCAGGTGCTGTCCTGCACACTCAGCTCTGCAGTCCCAGGTGCTGTCCTGCACACTCAGCTCTGCAGTCCCAGGTGCTGTCCTGCACACTCAGCTCTGCAGTCCCATGTGCTGTCCTGTACACTCAGCTCTACTGTTCCAGGTGCTGTCCTGCACACTCAGCTCTACTGTTCCAGGTGCTGTCCTGCACACTCAGCTCTGTAGTCCCAGGTGCTGTCCTGTACTCTCAGCTCTACTGTTCCAGGGTGCTGTCCTGTACTCTCAGCTCTACTGTTCCAGGGTGCTGTCCTGCACACTCAGCTCTACTGTTGCACGTGCTGTCCTGCACACTCAGCTCTGCAGTCCCAGGTGCTGTCCTGCACACTCAGCTCTGCAGTCCCAGGTGCTGTCCTGCACACTCAGCTCTGCAGTCCCAGGTGCTGTCCTGCACACTCAGCTCTACTGTTCCAGGTGCTGTCCTGCACACTCAGCTCTGCAGTCCCAGGTGCTGTCCTGTACTCTCAGCTCTACTGTTCCAGGGTGCTGTCCTGTACTCTCAGCTCTACTGTTCCAGGGTGCTGTCCTGCACACTCAGCTCTACTGTTGCACGTGCTGTCCTGCACACTCAGCTCTGCAGTCCCAAGTGCTGTCCTGCACACTCAGCTCTGCAGTCCCAGGTGCTGTCCTGTACTCTCAGCTCTACTGTTCCAGGTGCTGTCCTGCACACTCAGCTCACTCAGCTCTGTAGTTCTAGGTGCTGCTGTCACGAGCCACATATCATAGGGCCACGAGCCACATATCACAGGGCAGCGAGGTGGACATCACAGGCTGTGAGCCGCAGATAGGGACCCCTAATCTAAGACCACAGCTTAGAGGATCCCCCATCAGCGGAGCCCTCTTCTTAGTAATGAATCTGAAGGTCCATCTTCTGACACACCCAGAAATCAATCCTTATTCCCAGGAGAAGTTGCAGCAAGATGGCTTTTATTTTACATCTTTATTTTCTTTGCAACATTCAAGTACTGTAAATAGAATTCATCTCAAGGATTTGTAACTCTTTCTTAAAGAGATCACACTGGAGAGGATCTCACTATACTTCTATTCCCTACTAGGATATATGAAAAATGGTGGAGATGAAATAACAAACCCTGTTCAGCCGCAGCAGAGATACAATGTATCACAACCAGCGCTGGAGCAATGGTGCAGCCTATATATTACCCTCTATGTCAGGCGCAGACCCCTCTGACTGATTGGACGAGGGCGCGAAGTTCCGCAGCTTCTCATAATATTTATTTTCAATCAAACTCATCAAAATGCAAACTTTACAATTTTTGCTGAGAAAGCTTCACAAAAGCAACCTGTGATCTGAGTCGTATTTTACACTTATCCGGATGCTGACATCGCCAAAGTATCTCGGTAACGTATTTGTCTCGTAGGAAGTGAATGATCAATGTAGTGAAGCGAATGGAGAAGTCCTGGAAAGAAATGAATTTCAGTGAGCGGCCGGGTGCACAGAGGAGCCCGACATGAAATAAACCTAAATAATATATGTCCTGATACCGTCTACTGGACCCAAAGCAGAAAAGCACAGAAATATGTTCTGTACATTCCGAAACTCCAGCCTCTACTGAAGAAAGTGAGGAAAAAAGCAGAGAAGAAAGGAGCAGAAGAAAACATGCAAAATATATATTTTATAACAGGGATATTACTTATTGCCTTCTAGATTTTCATCCCAGTACAAGAATATAAATAATATAATACTGCCCCCCCTATGTACAAGAATATAACTACTATAATACTGCCCCCTATGTACAAGAATATAACTACTATAATACTGCCCCTATGTACAAGAATATAACTACTATAATACTGTCCCCTATGTACAAGAATATAACTACTATAATACTGCCCCTATGTACAAGAATATAACTACTATAATACTGCCCCCTATGTACAAGAATATAACTGCTATAATACTGCCTCTATGTACAAGAATATAACTACTATAATACTGCTCCCTATGTACAAGAATATAACTACTATAATACTGCTCCTATGTACAAGAATATAACTACTATAATACTGCCCCTATGTACAAGAATATAACTACTATAATACTGCCCCCTATGTACAAGAATATAACTGCTATAATACTGCCTCTATGTACAAGAATATAACTACTATAATACTGCTCCCTATGTACAAGAATATAACTACTATAATACTGCTCCTATGTACAAGAATATAACTACTATAATACTGCTCCTATGTACAAGAATATAACTACTATAATACTGCCCCTATGTACAAGAATATAACTACTATAATACTGCCCCCTATGTACAAGAATATAACTGCTATAATACTGCCTCTATGTACAAGAATATAACTACTAAAATACTACCCCTATATACAAGAATATAACAACTATAATACTACCCCTATATACAAGAATATAACTATTATAATACTGCTCCTATGTACAAGAATATAACTACTATAATACTGCCCCTATGTACAAGAATATAACTACTATAATACTGCCCCCTATATACATGAATATAACTACTATAATACTGCCCCTATGTACAAGAATATAACTACTATAATACTGCCCCTATATACAAGAATATAACTACTATAATACTGCCCCTATATACATGAATATAACAACTATAATACTGCCCCTATGTACAATAATATAACTACTATAATACTGCTCCCTATGTACAAGAATATAACTACTATAATACTGCTCCTATGTACAAGAATATAACTACTATAATACTGCTCCTATGTACAAGAATATAACTACTATAATACTGCCCCTATGTACAAGAATATAACTACTATAATACGGCCCCTATGTACAAGAATATAACTACTATAATACTGCCCCCTATATACATGAATATAACTACTATAATACTGCCCCTATATACAAGAATATAACTACTATAACACTGCCCCTATGTACAAGAATATAACTACTATAATACTGCCCCTATATACAAGAATATAACTACTATAATACTGCCCCTATATACAAGAATATAACTACTATAATACTGCCCCCTATGTACAAGAATATAACTACTATAATACTGCACCTATGTTCAAGAATATAACTACTATAATACTGCCCCTATGTTCAAGAATATAACTACTATAATACTGCCCCTATGTACAAGAATATAACTGCTATAATGCAGCCCCTATGTACAAGAATATAACTGCTATAATGCAGCCCCTCTTTCTCGATCTTGATTAGTAGAGCGTATGACTGATCTACCATCGGTAGTTGATCCTTACATTGTGCTATGTTAATGTCCTGGTGCATTGATTTCTCGCCTCTTTCTCTGTGGTGCCTTCGCTCCTTGGTCTCGGTGAAGCGTACCGCTCTGTTCTTATAATAAATGAGTCCGCCATCCTCTGTACATATGGATTATGTTTCCTGTATGTAATGTGATGTAAATATTCTGCTCATTCTCGTTTTCGTGTCCGGGGTATTTCCCCAGCGCTCGATATTGACATTTCCCATAAGTTTATTAATGTACATATTTTATTTTGGATTCGGACGGTTATGAATTGATTTTTCAGTCACTTCCATCTTTAATTTCAGACTTCATTGATGTAAAGATTTGTTAATGCGGTGGAGCTGTGACTGCGCAGAGCCGAGCGAGTGACAGGCAGAGAAGAGAAATGCCGGGGTTAGACTCTTACTATTGGTAACATTGTAGCAGGTGATTTTTTTTATTTTATATAATTATATATATATATATATATATATATAATATATATATATATATATAATGTGTGTGTGTTCAGCGACCTACGACGGTGGATACAGAGAGCTGCCGCACTGCACAGGAGATTTTATTACTTTTCCTTATTTCTGAGCATCTCAACTTCTCATATAATGTAAAGCTACAAGAGATGAGCAAATCTGTGAATTCCCCTCTGATTTTACAAATCAGTGCATCTAGGGACTAATCTGCAGCACATTCAGTACAACGCCCCGCCCCCAGTGCACCTCCGGACTAATCTGCAGCACATTCAGTACAACGCCCCGCCCCCAGTGCACCTCCGGACTAATCTGCAGCACATTCAGTACAACGCCCCGCCCCCAGTGCACCTCCGGACTAATCTGCAGCACATTCAGTACAACGCCCCGCCCCCAGTGCACCTCCGGACTAATCTGCAGCACATTCAGTACAACGCCCCGCCCCCAGTGCACCTCCGGACTAATCTGCAGCACATTCAGTACAACGCCCCGCCCCCAGTGCACCTCCTACAGAGTAATCTGCATGTGGCTTTGAAGCTTGATTTCTCCTTGTGGCTTCACCTTTTTTCAGCGTCGCTCTGGTCCTGCGGTGCCATCTTGTGTCTGTAACTTCTGGCTGGAAGCCAGAAGTTATGTCACAAGTGCTCAAGGTAACTCTATGAGAGCCCAAATAAAGACGCGATGAGAACAGAACGAGGCCAGGATGAGGTCAAGATGGGGCCAGGATGAGGACATAATGAGGCCAGGACGAAGCCAAGACAAGGTCAGGATGAGGCTAGAACGAGGCCAGTATGAGGCTAGGACTAGGTCAAGATGAGGAGGACAAAACGAGGCAAAGATGAGGCCAGGATGAGAATAAGACGAAGCCAGAACAAGGATAAGGACAAAATGAGGCCAGAGACTAGGCCAGAATGAGGCCAGAACGTCGGCAGGACGAGGAGAGAATGAGGACAAGATGAGGCTAGAACGAGGCCAGGACCAGGCTAGGAATATGCCAAGATGAGGCCAGGACGAGGCTAGAATGAAGCCAGGATGAGGCCAGAGTGAGAACAGGGAAAGACCACAACGAGGCCAAGACAAGGCAACAACGAGGCCAGAAGGAGCCCAAGACAAGGCAAGGATGAGGCTCTCATAGACTTGTATTGAGTTGTGACCTCGGGTGCACGCCATGTAACACCGGAGCTGCCGCCAGGTCACAAATCACAAGAACCAGACTGGAGCGGTTTTGATAACAGATGAAGATAAGAGGATGAGTATAAGACAGAAGGAAGGGGACGTATATTTATAGCACCGCTCGAGATCTGAAAAAAACCCCAAAAACTCTGGAGTGCTGCTTTAATGCACCGATTGGAAGCCGGGCTCCTCTACCTGCATTTACATAGTAGCGGTGAACGAGCTCAGGCTTAATGACAGATAACAGATGGTCTATTTAATGTCGCTCCAGGTCTCGCAGTGTTTGCCAAAAGAGACGAATAAAAGACCCGACAACAACAGAACTGAAAGCCGTTAATTACATCACATTCTCCTCCTGAGAACTCGTCTGGGTTTGGATTCCGGGAACATTTTTTGTTAATTGTGGAGCTGAAAATGAAAAGTTTAGTTTGTTACCTGCGGCTACTGAGAACGTGTCATGTAATAATGTCACTGCCATCAGACAACACAGCGAGGCGTCCACCAGAGAAATGAGCAACATCGAGAGGCGTCCACCAGAGAAATGCGCAACAACGAGAGGCGTCCACCAGAAAAATGAGCAACAATGAGAGGCGTCCACCAGAGAAATGAGCAACAATGAGAGGTGTCCACCAGAGAAATGAGCAACGCGGAGAGGCGTCCACCAGAAAAATGAGCAACACGAGAGGTGTCCACCAGAGTAATGAGCAACATCGAGGGGTGTCCACCAGAGAAATGAGCAACGCGGAGAGGCGTCCACCAGAAAAATGAGCAACACGAGAGGTGTCCACCAGAGAAATGAGCAACAATGAGAGGCGTCCACCAGAGAAATGAGCAACAATGAGAGGCGTCCACCAGAGAAATGCGCAACAACGAGAGGCGTCCACCAGAAAAATGAGCAACAATGAGAGGCGTCCACCAGAAAAATGAGCAACAATGAGAGGCGTCCACCAGAAAAATGAGCAACAATGAGAGGCGTCCACCAGAAAAATGAGCAACATCGAGAGGCGTCCACCAGAGAAATGAGCAACAACGAGAGGCGTCCACCAGAGAAATGAGCAACAACGAGAGGCGTCCACCAGAAAAATGAGCAACAACGAGAGGCGTCCACCAGAAAAATGAGCAACAATGAGAGGCGTCCACTAGAGAAATGAGCAACAACGAGAGGCGTCCACCAGAAAAATGAGCAACAATGAGAGGCGTCCACTAGAGAAATGAGCAACAACGAGAGGCGTCCACCAGAAAAATGAGCAACAATGAGAGGCGTCCACCAGAGAAATGAGCAACAACGAGAGGCGTCCACCAGAGAAATGAGCAACAACGAGAGGCGTCCACCAGAGAAATGAGCAACAACGAGAGGCGTCCACCAGAGAAATGAGCAACAACGAGAGGCGTCCACCAGAGAAATGAGCAACAATGAGAGGCGTCCACCAGAAAAATGAGCAACAATGAGAGGCGTCCACCAGAGAAATGAGCAACAACGAGAGGCGTCCACCAGAAAAATGAGCAACAACGAGAGGCGTCCACCAGAAAAAATGAGCAACAATGAGAGGCGTCCACCAGAGAAATGAGCAACAACGAGAGGCGTCCACCAGAAAAATGAGCAACAATGAGAGGCGTCCACCAGAGAAATGAGCAACAACGAGAGGCGTCCACCAGAAAAATTAGCAACAATGAGAGGCGTCCACCAGAAAAATGAGCAACAATGAGAGGCGTCCACTAGAGAAATGAGCAACAACGAGAGGCGTCCACCAGAAAAATGAGCAACAATGAGAGGCGTCCACTAGAGAAATGAGCAACAACGAGAGGCGTCCACCAGAAAAATGAGCAACAACGAGAGGCATCCACCAGAAAAATGAGCAACAATGAGAGGCGTCCACCAGAGAAATGAGCAACGCGGAGAGGCGTCCACCAGAAAAATGAGCAACGCGGAGAGGCGTCCACCAGAAAAATGAGCAACATGAGGGGCGTCCACCAGAGAAATGAGCAACAACGAGAGGCATCCACCAGAAAAATGAGCAACAATGAGAGGCGTCCACCAGAGAAATGAGCAACGCGGAGAGGCGTCCACCAGAAAAATGAGCAACGCGGAGAGGCGTCCACCAGAAAAATGAGCAACATGAGGGGCGTCCACCAGAGAAATGAGCAACGCGGAGAGGCGTCCACCAGAAAAATGAGCAACACGAGAGGTGTCCACCAGAGAAATGAGTAACACGAGAGGCGTCTACCAGAACAATGAGCAACAATGAGAGGCGTTCACCAGAGAAATGAGCAACACGAGGGGCGTCCACCAGAGAAATGAGCAACAACGAGAGGCGTCCACCAGAGAAATGAGCAACACATCAAGGATCCACATATCAAGACATGCCCCACCACAGCGAGGATCCACACAGTGAGGCGACCACCATCACAACTTAGCTCCACATAATGAAGCGTCTCCCACTGCCGCAGGGGTAAATAGAGAGGAATGCAGTAAGTATCACCACAGCAAGGCCCGAGAAGCGTCACATCTACAGAAAACAGGATAATAATTTGCCCCATTTTTCTGTGTCCTCTTTTAGCCCTCAGTTGCCACTTTTGGGTTTGGATTTAGCACCACTGCCTCGTCTAGTGGAGCTCTGGCAGAACATCATGGAAACACCACAATCTTATCTGGACAGACGATCCCTTTAAGTCCCTCCTGAGATTTGGTCTTTACATATTGATTATTGTGGTTTGTGAAATTATTTCTTCTTTTATGAAAAATCATTAACAAATCGTCATCTGAACGACAGAAACAAAACAAACAAATCAATCTGAGAAGATCCGACGTACCGATCAATACACCGCAACATAGTGCACAATTAATATGGAGCATACCGTAATCACCACATCATAAAGAGCTAAATCTATAGGGCAGGGTCCTCTCCTGCTCATCCCACCCCAGGAGCTGCAGAGTATCGCACCTAGCACATGGTGGGACGCTGGCTAGCGAGGGGGAACCTGACTCCACCAAGCCCCGACTGGAGGGATACATGACCCCAGTGGTGGAACGTGAAGCTCATGAGCCCCCGACCCAAAAGCTCCAACGGGGCCCCCTTTTTTGCAAATCATCACTTATATTGGTCTTTGCCTATGTGGTGATGCCTTTGTGCTGCCTGATTACTGCGTGTGGACTGCGGACTCCAAGCCAAAGAGCGGTGGAAAAGGGAGCACAGGGCTCCCTGCTCCGCCAAGTGTCAACTATTAATAGTGCCGCCTGCCGCCTGCCTACTGACCAGGGTGCGGCACCATGGAGGGCCCTGCTGCTACGTTGCAGATACGATGGGGCCCCTTAGTCTCCATCTCCAGGACCCTCTTCACTGGGCCCCGGAGGGCACCGTGTCCTGATGGCGGCCCTGCACCCCACAATACGGCCCTGCACCCCACAATACGGCCCCGCACCCCACAATATGGCCCTGCACCCCACGATACGGCCCTGCACCCCACAATACGGCCCCGCACCCCACAATATGGCCCTGCACCCCACAATACGGCCCTGCACCCTACAATACGGCCCTGCACCCCACAATATGGCCCTGCACCCCACAATACGGCCCTGCACCCCACAATACGGCCCTGCACCCCACAATACGGCCCTGCACCCCACAATACGGCCCTGCACCCTACAATACGGCCCTGCACCCCACAATATGGCCCTGCACCCCACAATACGGCCCTGCACCCCGCAATACAGCCCTGCACCCCACAATACGGCCCTGCACCCCACGATACAACACAACGAGCTACAGAAATAAATAATTTGGCTGCAGCCGCTCGATGTGAATGAAGGAAATAAAGATTAATGGTGAATTGCTGGAGCTGAAGGCAGAAACCCAAGAAACCGGCCATTTACAGCCAAGATCCGGACCCAAAAATCATTTCCACACGACCTAATGAAGATGAGTGGCCGCTATCACAGCAGATTAAGCCGCAGCGTCCTCTGCGTCCCCCACCAATAGTGACACCGTCCTCTACAGAGGCTCAAACAACGGGGGACAAGACCATGTCTGATCACACGGAAATGTAGGAGATCGGTCAAAAAGGGGAGTCACACAGACGCCTGCAAAGACCCGAGCACATACAGATCAGACACAGTGCCCCATAACCGTGTCAGATCAGACACAGTGCCCCATAACAGTGTCAGACACTGTGCCCCCATAATAGTGTCAGACACTGTGCCCCCATAATAGTGTCAGATCAGACACAGTGTCCCATAACAGTGTCAAACACAGTGCCCAATAACAGTGTCAGTCACTGTGCTCCCATAATAGTGTCAGATCAGACCCAGTGCCCCATAAGTGTCAGTCACTGTGCTCCCATAATAGTGTCAGATCAGACCCAGTGCCCCATAAGTGTCAGTCACTGTGCTCCCATAATAGTGTCAGATCAGACCCAGTGCCCAATAACAGTGTCAGACACACTGACCCCATAATAGTGTCAGATCAAACACTGTGCCCCCATAATAGTGTCAGTCACAGTGCCCCATAATAGTGTCAGTCACAGTGCCCCATAATAGTGTCAGACACACTGACCCCATAATAGTGTCAGACACAGTGCCCCATAAGTCTCACAGTGCCCCATTAGTGTCACCGTGCCCCACAATAGTGTCGCACACTGACCCCATAATAGTGTCAGACATAGTGCCCCCATAACAGTGTCAGATACAATGCCCGCATAACGGTGTCAGTCACAGTGCCTCATAACAGTGTCCGACACAGTGCCCCCATAATAGTGTCAGACACAGTGTCACCGTAACAGTGTCAAGCCCAGTGCCCCCCATAATAATGTCAATCACAGTGCCCCATAATAATGTCAGACACAGCGACACCATAATAGTGTGTCATAGTGCCCTCGTAACAGTGTCACTTACAGTGCCCCATAAGTGTCAGAACATTGCCCCCATAAGTGTCAGTCACAGTGTTCCCATAATATCAGGCATAGTGCCCCAAAAACAGTGTTACTCACAGTGCGCCATAATAGTGTCATTCATCATGCCCCCATAATAATTTCAGACACTGTGCCCCCATAACAGTGTCAGTCACATTACTCCTATAATAATAGCAGTCAGTGCCCTGTAAATGTGTTATCACAGTACCCCCATAACAGTGTCAGTCACAGTGCCCCCTTAATAGTGTCAGTCACAGGGACCCCATAAGAGTGTCAGTGACAGTGCCTAATAACAATCTCTAACTTTTTCCCTTGTTCACCAATAAATTAAAACAAAAAAACCTGGCAGGTCTGACGCAGTCCAGGAAAACCCATAGTCCACAAATGGAAAACTGAAAAGCAAAAAGAGAGAAATAAAAACAAAAGACTGTCCCTCGTTCACTAATTTATTACAAACTCAAAGTTCCCACTGAATTCCTATTGAGTCCAGAGCGTCCCATGATTTTCCCCAACAATCAGGGCTGGAGCCACAGAACGAGGCTCAGAACAAGGCTCAGAACGAGGCTCCATAGACCTTGAGCAGCAGCCGCTCATGGTGCACGCTGTTCTCTTCTAACCTGGTGACTGTGATGAGCAGCGATATCAGGAACATCACTGATCATCACTCTGATGTCCTGCGTCTCGCTGAGCGCAGCATGAACCAGGAGTGGCTGCTGCTCAGTCTATAGAGCCTCGTTCTGAGCCTCATTCTGAGGCCCCACAGCCTTTGATCATCAGAGTCTGGGAATGTCATGTAAAGTGCTGGACTACGTTGGCTCTGCTTGGGAACTTTTCTTTCTAATAGATTGGTGAATGGCGGATAGTCTCTTGTTTTCATTTCTCTCTCTTTTATGTTTTTTCGGGTTTCCATTTGTGGACTATCTTGGACTGACCTATTTTTTTTTTTCCTTTTTAAATAAATCGGTGAACTAGGGAAAAAGACAGCAAATGTTTTATAAAATAAACTATTTTTGTGTGTTTGAGTTTTTTTCTGTTTACTGGGTTAGTAATGGGGGTGTCTGACAGACCCCTCTCCATTACTAACCCATGTGCTTGATGCCAGCTGTCAATTCACAGCTGATATCAACCCCAAAAATATTACCCTGATTGTCACCGCTCAGGAAGCGCCAGACAAAGCGCCAGAATTGGCATCTAATGGATGCACCACTTCTGAAGTGGCTGCGGGCTGCTATTTTCAGGCTGGGAAGGGCCAAATAACCATGGACCCTCCCAGCCTGATAATACCACCCTCCAGCTCTCTGCTGTATTATGGCTGTTTATCAAAAGTAGAGCAGAGACCACATTATTGTTTATTAAGTTAATTGACCCTAAACACCCTTTAGTGCCACATGAAAGGCATTAAAGGGTGTAAGTTTATAATATGTAGGAGGTAGGACAGTATAGATATCCAGGATATCTATCTATCTCTCTACCTATATCTGTATATTAGGTTTTTCCTTTGAGATGTGTGCGAGAAAAAAATTATGCGGCATACACATAGTCCATGTGCCGTTCGCCATTTTTCCTGCACCCATAGCCTTGCATTGGCGAGTCTCGGCTGTTTTACGCGACCATACAGCTCTCAGCTGAACGCTGCCTTATTGAATAACATTGGTGCGATGGCCGTGTGATTTTTTTTTTTTTCTTGCATTGCACCCGTCTGATTTATACACACGTGGGAGCGAGGTCTGTAGCGTCCCCGCACTGTGCGGAGGGGGAGGGGTGGTCGTGTTTTGGCTTCTCGCCGTGCACAGATCAGACCTGGATAAATGCAGGATAATCAGAGGACGGGATTTATTTCAATGTCTTTCTTTTCGCTTCATTTGAGCCTGCGGAGAATTGATTTCTTAAATACGGCTCCTCCGCGCCGCGGCGCCTTCCTCGGTTACTCCGCCACATGTACTTTCCACTCCACCTGAATTCTGCTTTATTCCAATTTTCTGCTTCCCTGCCTTTAATCCCCGCGTTACCGAGAGGATTCTGTGCAGAATATCTTGTGGTCTTTGGTGCCGGAGGGATCGATGTTTAATAGCGCCATATGTTAATGCAGATACATTTAGGAAGAGTTTTGGCCGAATATCTGTATATATCGTCTGAGTGCAGGGATCGGACAGACCTCATCAGAGGATGGATCCTTCCAGGAACCGAGGAGGATACAGATATGATAAAGCCCAGACCTTCCTGAGCCCGACCCATGCTCCGACACAACAACCGCTCCTCAAAGAGGACCCCAAATGCTCCAAGTGACCAAAACTAAGAACACCGCTCTGCAACGGGAAAACTGATTGAAAAGAAAGAGGGGATCTGTATGGACTTTCAATTGCTGAACTCAGTAAAAATATCAAAAAAAATTCCATCATGTCCAGTTTCTCACAAACACGGACTTCATAGGTTTATTCTTGCACCAGATCTTGACCCCTTTGCGTGATCTTTGGTGGATGCTGCTGTATTGCAGGGATGTTCCTCGGCTGATGGCAAAATGTAACATTGAGCACAACGTGAGCGAGTGCAGACTCTTTATAGATATATGTGAAAAAAGTCTGAAAGCCGCTTCTCCACAATGGCAGCGAGTACAGGGTATGCTTCGCTGCCCGGAGGGCGTTCCATGCACTGGAAGGAAAGATATGAGAATGTAGACATTATTATCAAGAATCTTAGCTACTACAGACCAAGGATGGTCAATATGTGGTGATCTGAGAGTCTCTCTTTGCTCCTTGGGCAGTAAGAAGGATACACGGAGTTCCCCTGCTTTCTGTGTGAACGGGACAGCCGGGATAGGACTCATAACTGGTGACCAAAAAGTTGGCCAACGAGAACATCTTTGCAAACTGGAGTCAAGAACATAGTTGCAGAAAGTTTAGTTGATCCCAGTAAAGTCCTCCTACCACCACATTAAGCTTAGACTGATGGAGCAGACTGAAATCTCTACCGAAAGAAAGCGAGACTTACCAAGTGTCAGGGTCCGTCCGAAGCAAAACTGAAGGATGACATTTTGTGGGTCCGGATATTCGGAAACTCATGAAGAATGTTCGAAACAAAAGTGAACGCTGTTGAATAAAGGGCTCGGGATTTTTTTTTTAAAGAAATTGTGAAGAAATTTATAGTAACAACAAATATCACAAATTTAAGTCCATCGTGGAGAACATGCTGGAACATTCCAAATCCTTGGGTCTGATGAATCTGACGTTACATGTTTACATTCCCATTTGGATGACTTTCCTGAAACCTCGATGCTGTTACCGAACAGCAAAATAAAGATTTCATCAGGATATCAAGGAGATGGAACGACGATACCAAGGAAGATGGAAGGTGAAGATGATGGAGGACGATACTAGGTAGATGGAAGGTGAAGATGATGGAGGACGATACTAGGTAGATGGAAGGTGAAGATGATTGGGTACGATACCAAGGTAGATGGAAGGTGAAGATGATGGGGACGATACCAAGGTAGATGGAAGGTGAAGATGATGGGGGACGATACTGAGGAAGATGGAAGGTGAAGATGATTGGGGACGATACCAAGGTAGATGGAAGGTGAAGATGATGGGGACGATACCAAGGTAGATGGAAGGTGAAGATGATGGGGGACGATACTGAGGAAGATGGAAGGTGAAGATGATGGGGGATGATACCAAGGAAGATGGAAGGTGAAGATGATTGGGGACAATACCAAGGTAGATGGAAGGTGAAGATGATGGGGGATGATACCAAGGAAGATGGAAGGTGAAGATGATGGGGGATGATACCAAGGTAGATGGAAGGTGAAGATGATTGGGGACAATACCAAGGTAGATGGAAGGTGAAGATGATGGGGGATGATACCAAGGTAGATGGAAGGTGAAGATGATGGGGGATGATACCAAGGTAGATGGAAGGTGAAGATGATGGGGGATGATACCAAGGTAGATGGAAGGTGAAGATGATGGGGACGATACCAAGGTAGATGGAAGATGAAGATGATGGGGGATGATACCAAGGTAGATGGAAGGTGAAGATGATGGGGGATGATACCAAGGAAGATGGAAGGTGAAGATGATTGGGGACAATACCAAGGTAGATGGAAGGTGAAGATGATGGGGGATGATACCAAGGTAGATGGAAGGTGAAGATGATTGGGGACGATACCAAGGTAGATGGAAGGTGAAGATGATTGGGGACGATACCAAGGTAGATGGAAGGTGAAGATGATTGGGGACGATACCAAAGTAGATGGAAGGTGAAGATGATGGGGGACGATACCAAGGCAGATGGAAGGTGAAGATGATGGGGCATGATACCAAGGTAGATGGAAGGTGAAGATGATGGGGGATGATACCAAGGTAGATGGAAGGTGAAGATGATGGAGGATGATACCAAGATAGATGGAAGGTGAAGATGATGGGGGATGATACCAAGGTAGATGGAAGGTGAAGATGATGGGGGACGATACCAAGGTAGATGGAAGGTGAAGATGATGGGGGACGATACCAAGGTAGATGGAAGGTGAAGATGATGGGGGACGATACCAAGGTAGATGGAAGGTGAAGATGATGGGTGACGACGATACCAAGGTAGATGGAAGGTGAAGATGATGGAGGATGATACCAAGGTAGATGGAAGGTGAAGATGATGGGGGACGATACCAAGGTAGATGGAAGGTGAAGATGATGGGGGACGATACCAAGGTAGATGGAAGGTGAAGATGATGGGGGATGATACCAAGGTAGATGGAAGGTGAAGATGATGGGTGACGACGATACCAAGGTAGATGGAAGGTGAAGATGATGGAGGATGATACCAAGGTAGATGGAAGGTGAAGATGATGGGGGACGATACCAAGGTAGATGGAAGGTGAAGATGATGGGGGACGATACCAAGGTAGATGGAAGGTGAAGATGATGGGTGACGACGATACCAAGGTAGATGGAAGGTGAAGATGATGGAGGATGATACCAAGGTAGATGGAAGATGAAGATGATGGGGGATGATACCAAGGTAGATGGAAGGTGAAGATGATGGGGGACGATACCAAGGTAGATGGAAGGTGAAGATGATTGGTGACGACGATACCAAGGAAGATGAAAGGTGAAGATGATGGAGGATGATACCAAGGTAGATGGAAGGTGAAGATGATGGAGGATGATACCAAGGAAGATGGAAGGTGAAGATGATGGGTGACGACGATACCAAGGTAGATGGAAGGTGAAGATGATGGGGGATGATACCAAGGTAGATGGAAGGTGAAGATGATGGGGGACGATACCAAGGTAGATGGAAGGTGAAGATGATTGGTGACGACGATACCAAGGAAGATGAAAGGTGAAGATGATGGAGGATGATACCAAGGTAGATGGAAGGTGAAGATGATGGAGGATGATACCAAGGTAGATGGAAGGTGAAGATGATGGGGGATGATACCAAGGAAGATGAAAGGTGAAGATGATGGAGGATGATACCAAGGTAGATGGAAGGTGAAGATGATGGGGGATGATACCAAGGTAGATGGAAGGTGAAGATGATGGGGGATGATACCAAGGTAGATGGAAGGTGAAGATGATGGAGGATGATACCAAGGTAGATGGAAGGTGAATATGATGGGGGACGATACCAAGGTAGATGGAAGGTGAATATGATGGGGGACGATACCAAGGTAGATGGAAGGTGAATATGATGGGGGACGATACCAAGGTAGATGGAAGGTGAAGATGATGGAGGATGATACCAAGGTAGATAGAAGGTGAAGATGATGGGGGATGATACCAAGGTAGATGGAAGGTGAAGATGATGGAGGATGATACCAAGGTAGATAGAAGGTGAAGATGATGGGGGATGATACCAAGGTAGATGGAAGGTGAATATGATGGGGGACGATACCAAGGTAGATGAAAGGTGAAGATGATGGGGGATGATACCAAGGTAGATGAAAGGTGAAGATGATTGGGGACGATACCAAGGAAGATGGAAGGTGAAGCTAATGGGGGATGATACCAAGGTAGATGGAAGGTGAAGATGATGGGGGATGATACCAAGGTAGATGGAAGGTGAAGATAATGGGGACGATACCAAGGTAGATGGAAGGTGAAGATGATGGAGGACGATACCACGCCTGGTAGATGGAAGGTGAACATGATGGGGGATGATACCAAGGTAGATGGAAGGTGAAGATAATGGGGACGATACCAAGGTAGATGGAAGGTGAAGATGATGGGGGACGATACCAAGGAAGATGGAAGGTGAAGATGATGGGGACGATACCAAGGTAGATGGAAGGTGAAGATGATGGGGGACGATACCAAGGAAGATGGAAGGTGAAGATGATGGGGGACGATACTGAGGAAGATGGAAGGTGAAGATGATGGGGGACGATACCAAGGTAGATGGAAGGTGAAGATGATGGGGGACGATACCAACGTAGATGGAAGGTGAAGATGATGGGGGACGATACCAAGGTAGATGGAAGGTGAAGATGATGGAGGACGATACCAAGGTAGATGGAAGGTGAAGATGATGGGGGATGATACCAAGGTAGGTGGAAGGTGAAGATGATGGGGACGATACCAAGGTAGATGGAAGGTGAAGATGATGGAGGACAATACCAAGGAAGATGGAATGTGAAGATGATGGGGGATGATACCAAGGTAGATGGAAGGTGAAGATGATGGGGGATGATACCAAGGTAGATGGAAGGTGAAGATGATGGGGGACGATACCAAGTTAGATGGAAGGTGAAGATGATGGGGGATGATACCAAGGTAGATGGAAGGTGAAGATGATGGGGGATGATACCAAGGTAGATGGAAGGTGAAGATGATGGGGGACGATACCAAGGTAGATGGAAGGTGAAGATGATGGGGGATGATACTAAGGTAGATGGAAGGTGAAGATGATGGGGAACGATACCAAGGTAGATGGAAGGTGAAGATGATGGGGGATGATACCAAGGTAGATGGAAGGTGAAGATGATGGAGGATGATACTAAGGTAGATGGAAGGTGAAGATGATGGGGAACGATACCAAGGTAGATGGAAGGTGAAGATGATGGGGGATGATACCAAGGTAGATGGAAGGTGAAGATGATGGGGGACGATACCAAGTTAGATGGAAGGTGAAGATGATGGGGAACGATACCAAGGTAGATGGAAGGTGAAGATGATGGGGGATGATACCAAGGTAGGTGGAAGGTGAAGATGATGGGGAACGATACCAAGGTAGATGGAAGGTGAAGATGATGGGGAACGATACCAAGGTAGATGGAAGGTGAAGATGATGGGGGATGATACCAAGGTAGGTGGAAGGTGAAGATGATGGGGACGATACCAAGGTAGATGGAAGGTGAAGATGATGGGGAACGATACCAAGGTAGATGGAAGGTGAAGATGATGGGGGATGATACCAAGGTAGGTGGAAGGTGAAGATGATGGTGACGATACCAAGGTAGGTGGAAGGTGAAGATGATGGTGACGATACCAAGGTAGGTGGAAGGTGAAGATGATGGTGACGATACCAAGGTAGGTAGAAGGTGAAGATGATGGGGACGATACCAAGGTAGGTGGAAGGTGAAGATGATGGAGGACGATGACAAGGTAGATGGAAGGTGAAGATGATGGAGGACGATACCAAGGAAGATGGAATGTGAAGATGATGGGGATGATACCAAGGTAGATGGAAGGTGAAGATGATGGGGACGATACCAAGGAAGATGGAAGGTGAAGATGATGGGGACGATACCAAGGAAGATGGAAGGTGAAGATGATGGGGACGAGACCAAGGTAGATGGAAGGTGAAGATGATGGGGGACGATACCAAGGTAGATGGAAGGTGAAGATGATGGGGACGATATCAAGGTAGATGGAAGGTGAAGATGATGGGGAAGATACCAAGGTAGATGGAAGGTGAAGATGATGGAGGACGATACCAAGGTAGATGGAAGGTGAAGATGATGGAGGGGGATACCAAGGTAGATGGAAGGTGAAGATGATAGAGGACGACTGCTGAAGACTTCATAGAGAAGATCCGCAGCTAAACCCAAGGAGGATGAGGACCTGCACTGTTTTTTTTCTTTTAGGTATTTTAGAGCATTTGGGGTCCATTTTCCTGAAAGAGGAAAACCCCTTTTAATTAAAGTTATCGTCATTTGATCTGTATTTAGGTCCAAAATAGTCTATTTCCTAATATATTGATATTTGAACGCCCTTATTTTCTGACTAGCTGAATAATATTATTCTGGGATCTACCATATAGGGGGCACTAACTGTATCTATACTTAGTAGTGAACTCCCTAGGAATGGGATGCAGTGAGCTCCCCCTAGTGGTGTCTGCCGGTTGCAGAAATTAGGACAGTGTTAAAGGGATTTTCTCAAAAATACAAGATACCCTCTCTTTACTGGTCGCTCTTTATCTCTCCACTGCAACCAAAGTGTGATGCCAACATGAGGAGCACAGCATGAGGGCACAGTATGAGGAGCACAACATGAGGAGTACAACATGAGGAGTACAACATGAGGAGTACAACATGAGGGGCACAGCATGGGAGCACAAGATGAGGGGCACAGCATGGGAGCACAAGATGAGGGGCACAACATGAGGGGCACAGTATGAGGAGCACAGCATGAGGGCACAGTATGAGGAGCACAGTATGAGGAGCACAACATGAGTACAACATGAGGGGCACAGCATGGGAGCACAAGATGAGGGACACAACATGAGGGGCACAGCATGGGAGCACAACATGAGGGGCACAGTATGAGGAGCACAGCATGAACAGCACAACATGAGGAGTACAACATGAGGGGCACAGCATGGGAGCACAAGATGAGGGGCACAACATGAGGGGCACAACATGAGGGGCACAGCATGGGAGCACAATATGAGGGGCACAGCATGGGAGCACAACATGAGGGGCACAGTATGAGGAGCACAGCATGAACAGCACAACATGAGGAGTACAACATGAGGGGCACAGCATGGGAGCACAAGATGAGGGGCACAACATGAGGGGCACAGCATGAGGAGCACAGCATGGGAGCACAACATGAGGGGCAAAACATGAGGGGCACAGCATGGGAGCACAACATGAGGGGCACAACATGAGGGGCACAGCATGGGAGCACAACATGAGGGGCACAGTATGAGGAGCACAGCATGAACAGCACATCATGAGGAGTACAACATGAGGGGCACAGCATGGGAGCACAAGATGAGGGGCACAACATGAGGGGCACAGCATGGGAGCACAACATGAGGGGCACAGTATGAGGAGCACAACATGAACAGCACAACATGAGGAGTACAACATGAGGGGCACAGCATGGGAGCACAAGATGAGGGGCACAGTATGAGGAGCACAGCATGAACAGCACAACATGAGGAGTACAACATGAGGGGCACAGCATGGGAGCACAAGATGAGGGGCACAACATGAGGGGCACAGTATGAGGAGCACAGCATGAGGGGCACAGTATGAGGAGCACAACATGAACAGCACAACATGAGGAGTACAACATGAGGGGCACAGCATGGGAGCACAAGATGAGGGGCACAGCATGGGAGCACAACATGAGGGGCACAGTATAAGGGCACAACATGAGGGGCACAGCATGAAGGACACATGAGGGGCACAAGATGAGGGGCACAACATGAGGGGCACAGCATGGGAGCACAAGATGAGGGGCACAACATGAGGGGCACAGCATGAGGGCACAGTATGAGGAGAACAGCATGAGGGGCACAACATGAGGAGCACAACATGAGGGACACAGCATGAAGGGCACCACATGAGGGGCACAACATGAGGGGCACAGTATAAGGGCACAACATGAGGGGCACAACATGAAGGACACAACATGAGCGGCACAGCATGAGGGGAACAACATGAGTGACATAACATGAGGGACACAACATGAAGGGCACAACATGAGGGGCACAACATGAGGGGCACAGTATAAGGGCACAACATGAGGGGCACAGCATGAGGGACACATTATGAGGGATACAGCAAGAGGGGCACAATATGAGGGGCACAACAGGAGAAGAACAGCATGAGGGGCACAACATGAGAGCAGCATGAGGGGCACATTATGAGGGGCACATTATGAGGGATACAGCAAGAGGGGCACAACATGAGGAGAGCAGCATGAGGAGCACAACACGAGGGCACAACACGAGGGGCATAACATGAGGGACACAGTATGAGGGCACAACACAAGGGACGCATGTCTCCAATATACGGCTAGTCACTGGGCAGCCCCAGAGAAATGTGAGGTATGAGAAACATCTGCAGACCTCCGGCTCCGGCCACCACCTGCCGATCTTTTAGCTGCAGGTGAAAGTATATAGAAATGACCTGTATGTGTTATATACAGACAGTTACCTTACATAGCGACACATTTTATATCCGGGCTTCATTTCACATTTTTTTCTGTAAAATAATGAACAGAATGTAATCTCCGCTTACAAGAAGGAATAAAGTGACTTTTCTGTCAATGATAAAGGAGCAATGTTCACTTTAAGTAGGTCACCGCTTCCCTCCGCAGACGAGGATCGCATTGATCAGAGCCGTGATAAATGTTTCTACAAGAGTCAGGAGTTTGTAGAAAGTAAATGAGTTACGACTATTCACTGTGTCTGTAGATCTCGTCCCTTTGGGAAAATAAACCTTAAATTTACTGAAGTTTCCAAATTTAAAGAAAAACAACAACAAAAACATTAATAAAAAAAAATAATAAAAAGAGATTATTGTGTCCTGAGTCTGCTCAAATGGGAGAAGACCCTCATATATCATATCACAGGATCTGATACCATCACCCATCACCTATCAGAATGTAATCATGTACCTCTGTATACAGGGAGCTCCCCCTAGTGGTGACTGCAGAGAGGATCTTATCATGTATCTCTGTATACAGGGAGTTCCCCCTAGTGGTGACTGCAGAGAGGATCTTATCATGTATCTCTGTATACAGGGAGTTCCCCCTAGTGGTGGCTGCAGACAGGATCTTATCATGTATCTCTGTATACAGGGAGCTCCCCCTAGTGGTGGCTGCAGACAGGATATTATCATGTATCTCTGTATACAGGGAGTTCCCCCTAGTGGTGACTGCAGACAGGATCTTATCATGTATCTCTGTATACAGGGAGCTCCCCCTAGTGGTGGCTGCAGACAGGATCTTATCATGTATCTCTGTATACAGGGAGCTCCCCCTAGTGGTGGCTGCAGACAGGATCTTATCATGTATCTCTGTATACAGGGAGCTCCCCCTAGTGGTGGCTGCAGACAGGATCTTATCATGTATCTCTGTATACAGGGAGCTCCCCCTAGTGGTGGCTGCAGACAGGATCTTATCATGTATCTCTGTATACAGGGAGTTCCCCCTAGTGGTGACTGCAGACAGGATCTTATCATGTATCTCTGTATACAGGGAGCTCCCCCTAGTGGTGGCTGCAGATAGGATCTTATCATGTATCTCTGTATACAGGGAGCTCCCCCTAGTGGTGGCTGCAGACAGGATCTTATCATGTATCTCTGTATACAGGGAGCTCCCCCTAGTGGTGACTGCAGACAGGATCTTATCATGTATCTCTGTATACAGGGAGCTCCCCCTTAGTGGTGACTGCAGACTGGATCTTATCATGTATTTCTGTATACAGGGAGCTCCCCCTAGTGGTGGCTGCAGACAGGATCTTATCATGTATCTCTGTATACAGGGAGCTCCCCCTAGTGGAGGCTGCAGACAGGATCTGATCATGTATCTCTGTATACAGGTTGTTCCCCCTAGTGGAAGCTGCAGACAGAATCTTATCATGTATCTCTGTATACAGGGAGCTCCCCCTAGTGGTGACTGCAGACAGGATCTTATCATGTATCTCTGTATACAGGGAGCTCCCCCTAGTGGTGGCTGCAGACAGGATCTTATCATGTATCTCTGTATACAGGGAGCTCCCCCTAGTGGTGGCTGCAGACAGGATCTTATCATGTATCTCTGTATACAGGCAGCTCCCCCTAGTGGTGGCTGCAGACAGGATCTTATCATGTATCTCTGTATACAGGGAGCTCCCCCTAGTGGAGGCTGCAGACAGGATCTTACCATGTATCTCTGTATACAGGGAGCTCCCCCTAGTGGTGGCTGCAGACAGGATCTTACCATGTATCTCTGTATACAGGGAGCTCCCTCTAGTGGTGACTGCAGACAGGATCTTATCATGTATCTCTGTATACAGGGAGCTCCCCCTAGTGGTGACTGCAGACAGGTTCTTGTCATGTATCTCTGTATACAGGGAGCTCCCCCTAGTGGTGACTGCAGACAGGATCTGATCATGTATCTCTGTACACAGGGAGCTCCCCCTAGTGGTGGCTGCAGACAGGATCTTATCATGTATCTCTATATACAGGGAGCTCCCCCTAGTGGTGACTGCAGACAGGATCTTATCATGTATCTCTGTATACAGGGAGCTCCCCCTAGTGGTGGCTGCAGACAGGATCTTATGTATCTCTGTATACAGGGAGCTCCCCCTAGTGGTGGCTGCAGACAGGATCTTATGTATCTCTGTATACAGGGAGCTCCCCCTAGTGGTGACTGCAGACAGGATCTTATCATGTATCTCTGTATACAGGGATCTCCCCCTAGTGGAGGCTGCAGACAGGATCTTATCATGTATCTCTGTATACAGGGAGCTCCCCCTAGTGGTGGCTGCAGACAGGATCTTATCATGTATCTCTGTATACAGGGAGCTCCCCCTAGTGGTGGCTGCAGACAGGATCTTATCATGTATCTCTGTATACAGGGATCTCCCCCTAGTGGAGGCTGCAGACAGGATCTTATCATGTATCTCTGTATACAGGGAGCTCCCCCTAGTGGTGGCTGCAGACAGGATCTTATCATGTATCTCTGTATACAGGGAGCTCCCCCTAGTGGTGGCTGCAGACAGGATCTTATCATGTATCTGTGTATACAGGGAGCTCCCCCTAGTGGTGGCTGCAGACAGGATCTTATCATGTATCTGTGTATACAGGGAGCTCCCCCTAGTGGTGGCTGCAGACAGGATCTTATCATGTATCTCTGTATACAGGGAGCTCCCCCTAGTGGTGGCTGCAGACAGGATCTTATCATGTATCTCTGTATACAGGGAGCTCCCCCTAGTGGTGGCTGCAGACAGGATCTTATCATGTATCTGTGTATACAGGGAGCTCTCCCTAGTGGTGGCTGCAGACAGAATTTTATCATGTATTCATAAAAAATATTTTCTGAAATGATATTGGTAGCGCTCTCTGTGGGGGTTGGGTCCACTCTGCACTTGGCTTTGATTTCTGCATTAATAAAACCTGTAAATGCTGCTGAGTAATAATCCAGGGAGCAGTGTTAACACTTGTAATATATATTGGGAAAGGAGCTAAGCTGATTTCATAAATCTGTCTGAAAACTCTGGATTTACAGTTTTCTGGACAATTATATGAAGATCATTTTTCTTGTCGTTACAAATTAATTTCTGCTGTCAGAATATTATTTACGAGGGAAACTTGGCTGATAAAGCCGATACATTATCGGACAATTAATTCCATGTGATGCGTTTGTAGAAGAATAATATGGGCAGAGGGAAAGACGGGAAACAGTCAGAGCCGGCATCGGGGGCTTTGCACAAGGAGGGCTGTGGACGTTTTATCAAATAGTAAGAAATTGTTATAACATGATTTCAATATCATCTTTCCAGCGTCAGCAGAAATGGGGGAATCCGGGGGGAGCGGCGGTGATGGCCGGTAATGGGCCATGTGGAGCCGCACAATCACTGGGGTTTTTACTTTAGGATCTAATTTACAAACCAGAAATAGTGAAGTGTAAAGTGTCCTCGAGAGGAGAAGTGACATCGGGACGCACCGGACGCGGACCCTCAGGACGGGCGCTTTATATGTCAGTCTGGATAAATGTGCGCCATGTTCATCTCTTATTGTATTTACCGCATTTTCCATCTGTCTTTTTATGGTGTAAATTATGATAAATGTATCTGCCGCACGTGTCCGCACTCCTCCTTCATGGCTAAAATCTGCCCAAACGTCGTAAAAAATAAGAATCAGAATATTTTTGCTTCAAAATCACATAGATAAAGGGAACTTAATACCAAACTTTCCCACACCCCTGAATGGTAAATCTATCTAGCAATACAGTGGTATAAAGTCAGGACCCAGTCTCTACAAAAGAATCTGATCTTCTGCCTTGTAACATTGTATCTCATTGTATCCACTCACTAAAGCATTCCATCATACACCTGCCAGAGATACTGGGGAGCGTCTGCGAATCCGAGAGGTTACTTTCAGGATACAACGGGGCTCGAACCAGGAACGAGACCAGACTGGTTAAAAAGCAAGTATGTAAGTATCTATCCCCCGACCCTCCCCCACACATACACTACAGTTCAAAATTTGGGGTCACTTAGATATTTCCTTATTTTTGAAAGAAAAGCACATTTTTTTTCAATGAAGCTAACATTAAATTAAACAGAAATCCGCTCTATACATTGTTATGTGGTAAATGACTATTCTCGCTGCAAACGTCTGGTTTTTAATGCAATATCTACATAGGTGTATAGAGGCCCATTTCCAACAACCACCACTCCAGTGTTCTAATGGTACATTGTGTTTGGTAACTCTGTTAAAAGGTTTAGAAATCCCTTGAAAACCCTTGTGCAAGTATGTTAGCACAGCTGAAAACAGTTTTGCTGATTAGAGAAGCTATAAAACTGATCTTCCTTTGAGCTAGTTGAGAATCTGGAGCATTACATTTGTTGTTTCCATTAAACTCAAAATAACCAGACAAAGAGAACTTTCCTGTGAAACTCGACAGTCTATTCTTGTTCTTAGAAATGAAGGATATTCCATGCGAGAAATTGCCAAGAAACTGAAGATTTCCTACAACGGTGTGTACTATTCCCTTCAGAGGAGAGCACAAACAGGCTGTAACCAGAGTAGAAAGAGGAGTGGGAGGCCGCGCTGCACAACTGAGCAACAAGACAAGCACATTACAGTCTCTAGTGTGAGAAATCCACACCTCACAGGTCCTCAACTGGCAGCTTTATTACATAGTACCCGCAAAACGCCAGTGTCAATGTCTACAGTGAAGACTCCGGGATGCTGGCCTTCAGGGCAGAGGGCAAAGAAAAAGCCATATCTGAGACTGGCTAATAAAAGGAAAAGATTAATATGGGCAAAAGAACACAGACATTGGACAGAGGAAGATTGGAGAAAAGTGTTATGGACTGTTACATTGAACTTTGAGGTGTTTGGATCACACAGGAGAACATTTATGAGATGCAGAACAACTGAAATGATGCTGGAGGAGTGCCTGACGCCATCTGTCAAGCATGGTGGAGGTAATATGATGGTCTGGGGTTGCTTTGTGCTGGTAAAGTGGGAGATTTGTACAATGTAAAAGGGATTTTGAATAAGGAAGGCTATCTCTCCATTTTGCAATGCTATGCCATACCCTGTGGACAGAGCTCGATTGGAGCCAATTTCATCCTACAACAGGACAATGACCCAAAGCAACCTCCAAATTATGCATGAACTATTTAGGGAAGAAGCCGGCAGCTGGTATTCTACCTGTAATGGAGGGGCCCAGTCACCAGATCTCAACCCTATAGAGCTGTTGTGGGAGCAGCTTGACCATATGGTACCAAAAAGTGCCCATCAAGCCAATCCAACTTGTGGGAGGGAGGAAGCATGGGGCGAAAAATCTCCAGATTATCTCTGCAAATTAACAGCTAGAATGCCGAAGCGCTGCAAAGCTGGAATTGCTGCAAAGGAGTATTCTGTACCAAAAGTGTAACACCCACCGTTTACTCATCGCCGGGTAGGTGATGTCGGGCCTGGGAATGTCACGGGTGGCCCTGCCCAGCTTCATGGCCCCAAGGTGTACAATAAAAGGGAAGAGGATGATGGAGTAGTAGTTTGTCTCGTGACGCCACCTGTGGTACGTGGCCAGGGATTAGCCGCCGCTGTGGGTGATGTCCTCCGGGGCTGTCGCAGCAAGGATGGTTCTGCTCCCAACAGGTGGAGCGGACCCTGGGGAGGATGATGGAGGTGGTAGTGGTGACCGTTGGTGCTGAAGCGAGGGGTGACAGCGCCGGCAATAAGAGGCTGAGTCAGCTGCTGCGGTTCCAGGTCTTTTTACTCACAGTTCAAGTGCTACCCTCAGGGTACCGGTCTCCGCTGTCATGGGCCATGTCAGAATTGGTGCAGTAGTCTGTGGGCCCTTCCTTCTTGCCCTTGTTAGTGTGGATACCCATGACCTGAAGTGTTTGGGGACCCCGGTTTAGTGTTAAAGTTCCTGTCCTGTGTGCAAGCAGGGCGAGCCTTCTTGGTGCCTTACCATGATCACGACTCTGGGCTCTCTGTTGCTACTGTGCTCTGGGAACTTGTGGTGGCCAGAGAGACATGAAATCCCTCTGTTCCGTAGATTCTGGTGGCGCAACCTGAAGTATGCACCACCCTAGGGCTCTGCACCCTGACAGCGCCGGTTCCAAAGGAGCAATGAAGCTCTCCCTTCAGCAACCATGTTTCTCCTATGTCCCACAGGAGCTCCCGGTAATCCAGCTCCTCCACTAGTCGTCTCCTGCTTCTTCCAGTCGGCCAGGTCCTAAAAGGGAAAGCTCTCCCCTGCGACCGTGTTGTTCTGTGTCCCAGACTATTCTGAGGTAAATGTGTGTGTTCTCTCTCTTCCCTCATGCTGCCCCCACCTTCCTGATGACTCACGGGTGCTGGGGAAGTCTTGTTGCTATGGTGACCACCTTTAGCCCAATTCCAGTGAATGGCTGCTAAGCTGTGTGTTGCGTAACTGCTGACTCACTTCCTGACTGTGTTGTGTAAGTTAAAACCAGTGGTTAACCTCTTCCTTACCCAGGATGAGTACTGCACCTTAAGTGTGATGCAATACCCTGTAGCGACTGAAGCCTCAGGAGAGCTAAAAAAGCAAAGTATGAAGGAGAAAATTATTATTTCAAGTAAAAATGTTCATTTCTAACCTAGTCAATGTCTGGACTATATTTTCTATTGATTATGCAACTCATTTGATAAACAAAAGTATGACTTTTCATGGAAAAGACAAAATTGTCTGGGTGACCCCAAACTTTTGAACTGTAGTGTATGAACAAACTGAAAAGTACCCCAGGGTTAAACACCTGCAAGCAGGAATACACAATCAGTAAGGTTCAGTACTGCAGCGGTGACTGCTGCGTATTATGTATTATACCTGTTTTGGTGCCAAAACCACTACCGCATAAGTGTGCACACTTGCCCGCAAAAGCAGAAACATTTAGACAGGGTCTGAGCTCTGGACTTACAGTACCAATGTATTTATCCGGGAAGGTCTCTAGTACGAAGGGGTATCCGCTCCACTTCTGGCTCCGCAGCAGTTCTATATGGCATTGGCAATCACGGGGACAGGTCACCCCAGGGCTCAGCTCCACAGCAGTTCTCTATGGCACCAGCAATCACGGGGACAGTTCACCTCAAGGTAGAAATCATAGTCTGATTGGAAAGTCTCAGGTGCGGATCACCTCAGCCCTTGCTCTGCCGCCTGGTTTGATCCTCAGCCCCTGCTCCGTCTCCTGGTTTGATCCCTAGCTCCTGCTCTGTCACCTGGTTTGATCCTCAGCCCCTGCTCTGGTGCCTGGTTTGATCCTCAGCCCCTGCTCTGGCACCTGGTTTGATCCTCAGCCCCTTATCTGGCGTGTGATTTGATCCTCAGCTCCTGCTCTGGCGCCTGGTTTGATCCTCAGCCCCTTATCTGGCGTGTGATTTGATCCTCAGCTCCTGCTCTGCCACCTGCTTTGACCCTCAGCTCCTGCTCAGGCACCTGGTTGTATCCTCAGCTCCTGCTCTGGCACCTGGTTGTATCCTCAGCCCTTGCTCTGTCACCTGGTTTGATCCTCAGCTCCTGCTCTGGCACCTGGTTGTATCCTCAGCCCCTGCTCTGCCACCTGCTTTGACCCTCAGCTCCTGCTCTGGCGCCTGGTTTGATCTTCAGCCCCTGCTCTGGCGTCTGATTAGATCTTCAGCCCCTGCTCTGGCATCTGATTAGATCCTCAGCTCTTGCTCTGGCGCCTGGTTTGATCCTCAGCTCTTGCTCTGGCACCTGGTTTAATCCTCAGCCCCTACTCTGCCATCTGGTTTGATCCTCAGCCCTTGCTCTGGCACCTGGTTTGATCCTCAGCCCCTACTCTGCCATCTGGTTTGATCCTCAGCCCTTGCTCTGGCACCTGGTTTGATCCTCAACCTCTGCTCTGACGCCTGGTTTGATCCTCAACCTCTGCTCTGGCGCCTGGTTTGATCCTCAGCCCTTGCTCTGGCACCTGGTTTGATCCTCAACCTCTGCTCTGGCGCCTGGTTTGATCCTCAGCCCCTGCTCTGGCACCTGGTTTGATCCTCAGCCCCTGCTCTTGTGCCTGGTTTGATCCTCAGCCCCGTTCCGGCGCCTGGTTTGATCCTCAGCCCCGTTCTGGCGCCTGGTTTGATCCTTAGCTCTTGGTCTGGCGCCTGGTTTGATCCTCAGCCCTTGCTATGGCGCCTGATTTGATCCTCAGGCCTTGCTCTGGCGCCTGGTTTGATCCTCAGCCCTTGCTCTGGCGCCTGGTTTGATCCTCAGGCCTTGCTCTGGCGCCTGGTTTGATCTTCCGCTCCTGCTCTGATCCATACTTGGATCTGGTCCGCCTTTATCAATGGTTGCTGTCTGGCACTGGGAGGGTCAGTTCTGATATAGTCCTGGTATGTGTAGAGCTTGCTCCACATGCTGGGACCTGGGCTGGCCTCTATCCACTATTGCCTCTTTTGCAACATAGAAGCGGTTATATACAGGTTACAGGTATGTGTGCTCCATTATGGTTCTGCTTTTAACTTTATCTAGGAGGCCGCATGGCACATGAAATACAGAATATAGTGTAGGACCCCCCTATTGAGATTTGCCGTGACGTTGGCAGGGGTGGCTCAAAGAATTGATCAATTATTTGCTAAAAATCTCATTTATATTACAGTACAGTTGGAATAAATCTGTGAATTTGCACGTTTTATACGATGCATGCCATTTTCAGATCGTGCTGGCTCCCCTCTCGCTCCTGCTCTGATGCCTGGTTTGATCCTCAGCTCTTGCTCTGGCGCCTGTTTGGATCCTCAGCCACTGCTCTGGCGCCTGGTTTTTTCCTCAGCCCCTGCTCTGGCGCCTGGTTTGATCCTAAGCTCCTGCTCTGCCACCTGGTTTGATCCTCAGCTCTTTCTCTGGTGCCTGGTTTGATCCTCAGCTCTTGCTCTGGCACCTGGTTTAATCCTCAGCCCTTGCTCTGGCGCCTGTACAATCCTCAGCCCTTGCTCTGGCGCCTGGTTTAATCCTCAGCCCTTGCTCTGGCGCCTGGTTTAATCCTCAGCTCCTGCTCTGGTGCTTGGTTTGATCCTCAACTGCTGCTCTGGCGCCTGGTTTGAGCCTCGGCTCTTGCTCTGGCGCCTGGTTTGAGCCTCAGCTCTTGCTCTGGCGCCTGGTTTGATCCTCAGCTCTTGCTCTGCCGCCTGGTTTGATCCTCAGCTCCTGCTCTGGTGCCTGGTTTGATCCTCAACTCCTGCTCTGGTGCCTGGTTTGAGCCTCAGCTCTTGCTATGGCGCCTGGTTTGATCCTCAGCTCCTGCTCTGGCGCCTGGTTTGATCCTCAACTCCTGCTCTGGTGCCTGGGTTGATCCTCAGCTCTTGCTCTGGCGCCTGGTTTGATCCTCAGCTCTTGCTCTGCCGCCTGGTTTGATCCTCAACACCTGCTCTGGCGCCTGGTTTGATCCTCAACTCCTGCTCTGGTGCCTGGTTTGAGCCTCGGCTCTTGCTCTGGCTCCTGGTTTGACCCTCAGCTCCTGCTCTGGCGCCTGGTTTGAGCCTCTGCTCTTGCTCTGGCTCCTGGTTTGATCCTCAGCTCCTGCTCTGGCGCCTGGTTTTATCCTCAGCTCTTGCTCTGGCGCCTGGTTTGATCCTCGGCTCTTGCTCTGGTGCCTGGTTTTATCCTCAGCTCTTGCTCTGGCTCCTGGTTTGATCCTCAGCTCTTGCTCTGGTGCCTGGTTTTATCCTCAGCTCTTGCTCTGGCGCCTGGTTTGATCCTCAGCTCTTGCTCTGGTGCCTGGTTTTATCCTCAGCTCTTGCTCTGGCGCCTGGTTTGATCCTCAGCTCTTGCTCTGGTGCCTGGTTTTATCCTCAGCTCTTGCTCTGGCTCCTGGTTTGATCCTCAGCTCTTGCTCTGGTGCCTGGTTTTATCCTCAGCTCTTGCTCTGGCACCTGGTTTAATCCTCAGCCCTTGCTCTGGCGCCTGGTTTAATCCTCAGCCCTTGCTCTGGCGCCTGGTTTAATCCTCAGCCTTTGCTCTGGCGCCTGGTTTAATCTTCAGCCCTTGCTCTGGCGCCTGGGTTGATCCTCAGCTCCTGCTCTGGCGCCTGGTTTGATATTCAACTCTTGCTCTGCCGCCTGGTTTGAGCCTCAGCTCTTGCTCTGGCGCCTGGTTTGAGCCTCAGCTCCTGCTCTTCGCCTGGTTTGAGCCTCAGCTCTTGCTCTGGCGCCTGGTTTGATATTCAGCTCTTGCTCTGCCGCCTGGTTTAATCCCCAGCCCCTGCTCTGGCTCCTAGTTTGATCCCCAGCCCCGGCTCTGGCTCCTGGTTTGAGCCTCAGCTCCTGCTCTGGCTCCTGGTTTGATCCTCAGCTCCTGCTCTGGATCCTGGTTTGAGCCTCAGCTCCTGCTCTGGCGCCTGGTTTGATCCTCAGCTTTTGTTCTGGTGCCTGGTTTGACCCTCAGCTCCTGCTCTGGCGCCTGGTTTGATCCCCAGCCCCTGCTCTGGCTCCTAGTTTGATCCCCAGCCCCTGCTCTGGCTCCTGGTTTGAGCCTCAGCTCCTGCTCTGGCTCCTGGTTTGACCCTCAGCTCCTGCTCTGGCGCCTGGTTTGATCCCCAGCCCCTGCTCTGGCTCCTAGTTTGATCCCCAGCCCCTGCTCTGGCTCCTGGTTTGATCCTCAGCTCCTGCTCTGGCTCCTGGTTTGAGCCTCAGCTCCTGCTCTGGCTCCTGGTTTGAGCCTCAGCTCCTGCTCTGGCTCCTGGTTTGAGCCTCAGCTCTTGCTCTGGCGCCTGGTTTGATCCTCAGCTCTTGCTCTGGCTCCTGGTTTGAGCCTCAGCTCCTGCTCTGGCTCCTGGTTTGAGCCTCAGCTCCTGCTCTGGCTCCTGGTTTGATCCTCAGCTTTTGCTCTGGTGCCTGGCTTGATCCTCAGCTCTTGCTCTGGCGCCTGGTTTGATCCTCAGCTCCTGCTCTGGCGAATGGTTTGAGCCTCAGCTCCTGCTCTGGCTCCTGGTTTGATCCCCAGCTCTTGCTCTGGCGCCTGGTTTGATCCTCAACTCCTGCTCTGGCGCCTGGTTTGAGCCTCGGCTCTTGCTCTGGCGCCTGGTTTGAGCCTCAGCTCTTGCTCTGGCGCCTGGTTTGATCCTCAGCTCTTGCTCTGCCACCTGGTTTGATCCTCAGCTCCTGCTCTGGCGCCTGGTTTGATCCTCAACTCCTGCTCTGGTGCCTGGTTTGAGCCTCAGCTCTTGCTATGGTGCCTGGTTTGATCCTCAGCTCCTGCTCTGGCGCCTGGTTTGATCCTCAACTCCTGCTCTGGTGCCTGGGTTGATCCTCAGCTCTTGCTCTGGCGCCTAGTTTGATCCTCAGCTCTTGCTCTGCCGCCTGGTTTGATCCTCAACTCCTGCTCTGGCGCCTGGTTTGATCCTCAACTCCTGCTCTGGCGCCTGGTTTGAGCCTCGGCTCTTGCTCTGGCTCCTGGTTTGACCCTCAGCTCCTGCTCTGGCGCCTGGTTTGAGCCTCTGCTCTTGCTCTGGCTCCTGGTTTGATCCTCAGCTCCTGCTCTGGCGCCTGGTTTTATCCTCAGCTCTTGCTCTGGCTCCTGGTTTGATCCTCAGCTCTTGCTCTGGTGCCTGGTTTTATCCTCAGCTCTTGCTCTGGCTCCTGGTTTGATCCTCAGCTCTTGCTCTGGTGCCTGGTTTTATCCTCAGCTCTTGCTCTGGCGCCTGGTTTGATCCTCAGCTCTTGCTCTGGTGCCTGGTTTTATCCTCAGCTCTTGCTCTGGCGCCTGGTTTGATCCTCAGCTCTTGCTCTGGTGCCTGGTTTTATCCTCAGCTCTTGCTCTGGCGCCTGGGTTGATCCTCAGCCCTTGCTCTGCCGCCTGGTTTGATCCTCAGCTCTTGCTCTGGTGCCTGGTTTTATCCTCAGCTCTTGCTCTGGCGCCTGGGTTGATCCTCAGCTCTTGCTCTGCCGCCTGGTTTGATCCTCAGCTCTTGCTCTGGTGCCTGGTTTGATCCTCAGCTCTTGCTCTGGCGCCTGGTTTGATATTCAGCTCTTGCTCTGGCGCCTGGTTTGAGCCTCAGCTCCAGCTCTTCGCCTGGTTTGAGCCTCAGCTCTTGCTCTGGCGCCTGGTTTAATCCCCAGCCCCTGCTCTGGCTCCTAGTTTGATCCCCAGCCCCTGCTCTGGCTCCTGGTTTGAGCCTCAGCTCCTGCTCTGGCTCCTGGTTTGATCCTCAGCTCCTGCTCTGGCTCCTGGTTTGAGCCTCAGCTCCTGCTCTGGCGCCTGGTTTGATCCTCAGCTCTTGCTCTGGCTCCTGGTTTGATCCTCAGCTTTTGTTCTGGTGCCTGGTTTGACCCTCAGCTCCTGCTCTGGCGCCTGGTTTGATCCCCAGCCCCTGCTCTGGCTCCTAGTTTGATCCCCAGCCCCTGCTCTGGCTCCTGGTTTGAGCCTCAGCTCCTGCTCTGGCTCCTGGTTTGAGCCTCAGCTCCTGCTCTGGCTCCTGGTTTGAGCCTCAGCTCTTGCTCTGGCGCCTGGTTTGATCCTCAGCTCTTGCTCTGGCTCCTGGTTTGAGCCTCAGCTCCTGCTCTGGCTCCTGGTTTGAGCCTCAGCTCCTGCTCTGGCTCCTGGTTTGATCCTCAGCTCTTGCTCTGGTGCCTGGCTTGATCCTCAGCTCTTGCTCTGGCGTCTGGTTTGATCCTCAGCTCCTGCTCTGGCGAATGGTTTGAGCCTCAGCTCCTGCTCTGGCTCCTGGTTTGATCCCCAGCTCTTGCTCTGGCGCCTGGTTTCATCCTCAGCTCCTGCTCTGGCGCCTGGTTTGATCCTCAGCTTTTGTTCTGGTGCCTGGTTTGATCCTCAGCTCTTGCTCTGGCACCTGGTTTGATCCTCAGCTCCTGCTCTGGCGAATGGTTTGAGCCTCAGCTCCTGCTCTGGCTCCTGGTTTGAGCCTCAGCTCCTGCTCTGGCTCCTAGTTTGATCCCCAGCTCTTGCTCTGGCGCCTGGTTTGAGCCTCAGCTCCTGCTCTGGCTCCTAGTTTGATCCTCAGCTCTTGCTCTGGCGCCTAGTTTGATCCTCAGCTCTTGCTCTGGCACCTAGTTGGATCCTCAGCCCTTGCTCTGGCACCTGGTTTGATCCTCAGACCCTGCTTTGGCTCCTGGTTTGATCCTCAGCTCTTGCTCTGGCGCCTGGTTTCATCCTCAGCTCTTGCTCTGGCGCCTGGTTTGATCCTCAGCTCCTGCTCTGGCTCCTGGTTTGAGCCTCAGCTCCTGCTCTGGCGCCTGGTTTGATCCTCAGCTTTTGTTCTGGTGCCTGGTTTGACCCTCAGCTCCTGCTCTGGCGCCTGGTTTGATCCCCAGCCCCTGCTCTGGCTCCTAGTTTGATCCCCAGCCCCTGCTCTGGCTCCTAGTTTGATCCCCAGCCCCTGCTCTGGCTCCTAGTTTGATCCCCAGCTCCTGCTCTGGCTCCTGGTTTGATCCTCAGCTCCTGCTCTGGCTCCTGGTTTGAGCCTCAGCTCCTGCTCTGGCTCCTGGTTTGAGCCTCAGCTCCTGCTCTGGCTCCTGGTTTGAGCCTCAGCTCTTGCTCTGGCGCCTGGTTTGATCCTCAGCTCTTGCTCTGGCTCCTGGTTTGAGCCTCAGCTCCTGCTCTGGCTCCTGGTTTGAGCCTCAGCTCCTGCTCTGGCTCCTGGTTTGATCCTCAGCTCTTGCTCTGGTGCCTGGCTTGATCCTCAGCTCTTGCTCTGGCGCCTGGTTTGATCCTCAGCTCCTGCTCTGGCGAATGGTTTGAGCCTCAGCTCCTGCTCTGGCTCCTGGTTTGATCCCCAGCTCTTGCTCTGGCGCCTGGATTGTTCCTCAGCCCTTGCTCTGGCTCCTGGTTTGATCCTCAGCTCTTGCTCTGGCGCCTAGTTTCATCCTCAGCTCCTGCTCTGGCGCCTGGTTTGATCCTCAGCTTTTGTTCTGGTGCCTGGTTTGATCCTCAGCTCTTGCTCTGGCACCTGGTTTGATCCTCAGCTCCTGCTCTGGCGAATGGTTTGAGCCTCAGCTCCTGCTCTGGCTCCTGGTTTGAGCCTCAGCTCCTGCTCTGGCTCCTAGTTTGATCCCCAGCTCTTGCTCTGGCGCCTGGTTTGAGCCTCAGCTCCTGCTCTGGCTCCTAGTTTGATCCTCAGCTCTTGCTCTGGCGCCTAGTTTGATCCTCAGCTCTTGCTCTGGCACCTAGTTGGATCCTCAGCCCTTGCTCTGGCGCCTGGTTTGATCCTCAGACCCTGCTTTGGCTCCTGGTTTGATCCTCAGCTCTTGCTCTGGCGCCTGGTTTCATCCTCAGCTCTTGCTCTGGCGCCTGGTTTGAGCCTCAGCTCCTGCTCTGGCTCCTGGTTTGAGCCTTAGCTCTTGCTTTGCTGCCTGATTTGAGCCTCAGTTCTTGCTCTGGCGCCTGGTTTGAGCCTCAGCTCTTGCTTTGGCACCTGGTTTGAGCCTCAGCCCCTGCTCTGCCGCCTGGTTTGATCCTCAGCTCTTGCTCTGGCGCCTGGTTTGATCGTCAGCTCTTGCTCTGGCGCCTGGTTTGATCCTCAGCTCTTGCTCTGGCGCCTGGTTTGATCCTCAGCCCTTGCTCTGCCGCCTAATTTGATCCTCAGCCCTTGCTCTGGCGCCTGGTTTGATCCTCAGCTCTTGCTCTGGCGCCTGGTTTGAGCCTCAGCTCCTGCTCTGGCGCCTGGTTTGATCCTCAGCTCTTTCTCTGGCTCCTTGTTTGAGCCTCAGCTCTTGCTCTAGCGCCTGGTTTGATCCTCAGCTCTTGCTCTGGCGCCTGGTTTGATCCTCAGCCCTTGCTCTGGCACCTGGTTTGATCCTCAGCTCTTGCTCTGGCTCCTGGTTTGAGCCTCAGCCCTTGCTCTGGTGCCTGGTTTGATCCTCAGCTCTTGCTCTAGCGCCTGGTTTGATCCTCAGCTCCTGCTCTGGCGCCTGGTTTGATCCTCAGCTCCTGCTCTGGTACCTGGTTTTATACTCAGCTCCTGCTCTGGCTCCTGGTTTGAGCCTCAGCTCCTGCTCTGGCTCCTGGTTTGAGCCTCAGCTCCTGCTCTGGCTTCTGGTTTGAGCCTCAGCTCCTGCTCTGGCGCCTGGTTTGAGCCTCAGCTCCTGCTCTGGCTCCTGGTTTGATCCTCAGTCCTTGCTCTGGCGCCTGGTTTGATCCTCAGCTCTTGCTCTGGCGCCTGGTTTGATCTTCAGCTCTTGCTCTGGCGCCTGGTTTGAGCCTCAGCTCCTGCTCTGGAGCCTGGTTTGATCCTCAGCTCTTGGTCTGGTGCCTGGTTTGATACTCAGCTCTTGCTCTGGCTCCTGGTTTGATCCTCAGCTCTTGGTCTGGCGCCTGGATTGTTCCTCAGCCCTTGCTCTGGCTCCTGGTTTGATCCTCAGCTCTTGCTCTGGCGCCTAGTTTCATCCTCAGCTCCTGCTCTGGCGCCTGGTTTGATCCTCAGCTTTTGTTCTGGTGCCTGGTTTGATCCTCAGCTCTTGCTCTGGCACCTGGTTTGATCCTCAGCTCCTGCTCTGGCGAATGGTTTGAGCCTCAGCTCCTGCTCTGGCTCCTGGTTTGAGCCTCAGCTCCTGCTCTGGCTCCTAGTTTGATCCCCAGCTCTTGCTCTGGCGCCTGGTTTGAGCCTCAGCTCCTGCTCTGGCTCCTAGTTTGATCCTCAGCTCTTGCTCTGGCGCCTAGTTTGATCCTCAGCTCTTGCTCTGGCACCTAGTTGGATCCTCAGCCCTTGCTCTGGCGCCTGGTTTGATCCTCAGACCCTGCTTTGGCTCCTGGTTTGATCCTCAGCTCTTGCTCTGGCTCCTGGTTTGATCCCCAGCTCTTGCTCTGGCGCCTGGATTGTTCCTCAGCCCTTGCTCTGGCTCCTGGTTTGATCCTCAGCTCTTGCTCTGGCGCCTAGTTTCATCCTCAGCTCCTGCTCTGGCGCCTGGTTTGATCCTCAGCTTTTGTTCTGGTGCCTGGTTTGATCCTCAGCTCTTGCTCTGGCACCTGGTTTGATCCTCAGCTCCTGCTCTGGCGAATGGTTTGAGCCTCAGCTCCTGCTCTGGCTCCTGGTTTGAGCCTCAGCTCCTGCTCTGGCTCCTAGTTTGATCCCCAGCTCTTGCTCTGGCGCCTGGTTTGAGCCTCAGCTCCTGCTCTGGCTCCTAGTTTGATCCTCAGCTCTTGCTCTGGCGCCTAGTTTGATCCTCAGCTCTTGCTCTGGCACCTAGTTGGATCCTCAGCCCTTGCTCTGGCGCCTGGTTTGATCCTCAGACCCTGCTTTGGCTCCTGGTTTGATCCTCAGCTCTTGCTCTGGCGCCTGGTTTCATCCTCAGCTCTTGCTCTGGCGCCTGGTTTGAGCCTCAGCTCCTGCTCTGGCTCCTGGTTTGAGCCTTAGCTCTTGCTTTGCTGCCTGATTTGAGCCTCAGTTCTTGCTCTGGCGCCTGGTTTGAGCCTCAGCTCTTGCTTTGGCACCTGGTTTGAGCCTCAGCCCCTGCTCTGCCGCCTGGTTTGATCCTCAGCTCTTGCTCTGGCGCCTGGTTTGATCGTCAGCTCTTGCTCTGGCGCCTGGTTTGATCCTCAGCTCTTGCTCTGGCGCCTGGTTTGATCCTCAGCCCTTGCTCTGCCGCCTAATTTGATCCTCAGCCCTTGCTCTGGCGCCTGGTTTGATCCTCAGCTCTTGCTCTGGCGCCTGGTTTGAGCCTCAGCTCCTGCTCTGGCGCCTGGTTTGATCCTCAGCTCTTTCTCTGGCTCCTTGTTTGAGCCTCAGCTCTTGCTCTAGCGCCTGGTTTGATCCTCAGCTCTTGCTCTGGCGCCTGGTTTGATCCTCAGCCCTTGCTCTGGCACCTGGTTTGATCCTCAGCTCTTGCTCTGGCTCCTGGTTTGAGCCTCAGCCCTTGCTCTGGTGCCTGGTTTGATCCTCAGCTCTTGCTCTAGCGCCTGGTTTGATCCTCAGCTCCTGCTCTGGCGCCTGGTTTGATCCTCAGCTCCTGCTCTGGTACCTGGTTTTATACTCAGCTCCTGCTCTGGCTCCTGGTTTGAGCCTCAGCTCCTGCTCTGGCTCCTGGTTTGAGCCTCAGCTCCTGCTCTGGCTTCTGGTTTGAGCCTCAGCTCCTGCTCTGGCGCCTGGTTTGAGCCTCAGCTCCTGCTCTGGCTCCTGGTTTGATCCTCAGTCCTTGCTCTGGCGCCTGGTTTGATCCTCAGCTCTTGCTCTGGCGCCTGGTTTGATCTTCAGCTCTTGCTCTGGCGCCTGGTTTGAGCCTCAGCTCCTGCTCTGGAGCCTGGTTTGATCCTCAGCTCTTGGTCTGGTGCCTGGTTTGATACTCAGCTCTTGCTCTGGCTCCTGGTTTGATCCTCAGCTCTTGGTCTGGTGCCTGGTTTGATCCTCAGCTCTTGGTCTGGTGCCTGGTTTGATCCTCAGCTCTTGCTCTGGCTCCTGGTTTGATATTCAGCTCTTGCTCTGGCGCCTGGTTTGATCCTCAGCTCTTGCTCTGACGTCTGGTTTGATCCTCAGCTCTTGCTCTGGCGCCTGGTTTGATCCTCAGCTCTTGCTCTGACGTCTGGTTTGATCCTCAGCTCTTGCTCTGGCTCCTGGTTTGAGCCTCAGCTCTTGCTCTGGCTCCTGGTTTGAGCCTCAGCTCTTGCTCTGGCTCCTGGTTTGAGCCTCAGCTCTTGCTCTGGCGCCTGGTTTGAGCCTCAGCTCTTGCTCTGGCGCCTGGTTTGATCCTCAGCTCTTGCTCTGACGTCTGGTTTGATCCTCAGCTCCTGCTCTGGCTCCTGGTTTGAGCCTCAGCTCTTGCTCTGGCTCCTGGTTTGAGCCTCAGCTCTTGCTCTGGCTCCTGGTTTGAGCCTCAGCTCTTGCTCTGGCGCCTGGTTTGATCCTCAGCTCTTGCTCTGACGTCTGGTTTGATCCTCAGCTCCTGCTCTGGCTCCTGGTTTGAGCCTCAGCTCTTGCTCTGGCTCCTTGTTTGATCCTCAGCTCTTGCTCTGGAGCCTGGTTTGAGCCTCAGCCCTTGCTCTGGCGTCTCCTGGTTTTGCAGTTCACACTCCCTGCACCTTATTTCTGAGACCGTTCCTTATTTCACATCCTCCAGAGACGGCGCCAGGGAGACTTCACTTCCATCCAGATTAATCGTCGCTCTGTTGCAGACAGAACTGTAAAATCTGCTCAAGAGGCAGCGATCCTATAACCGTTCCCAAATTAGAAAACCGCTTCCAGGCGTCAACAGATTTTTCTGTGAATTTCTACAAAGTGTAAAAAAAATCATCCGTTTTCTGCAGCTGAAGAAAGAAATGGACTGGACGGTATAACTCATTCTTAAAGGGATCATCTGGAAGTCAGGGAATCATTCATTAAAGGGAAAGAGGCAAAAAATAATAATTTGGCTTATGTCAAAACATTTGGGTTTTTTTTACCCTTCAATTATTTTATATGAATTTATTCTTCATTGTGTAACTACTTCTCCTTACAGGTGTATGATGCTTTATAGTCAAATCTCTGCAGTCTAGAAAATTAAGATGGACAAAAACATCACCATATCTCCCCAAATAATGCTGCCCCGACGTGCATCAGCGGTCCTGCTCAAATAAACCCGTCCATCAATAAATGATATTGCGAGCAAATCCCAGATATCCGGGCTCAATACTCACATCAGAAAAGTCCTCCTCACTGTGACATCACCAGTTCCCCCCGAAACCATCTCTGCACATTGAGTGACATCACCGGGGTTTATACCAGACACCAGGAGTCCGGGAGTCAAACATGAACACAAATAAATAAAAGCTCAGGTCTAAGTTCGGGATTTGGGGGCTAATTGTATGTTAATATCTAGCAAAGGTAAAGCAGCTGGGGGCTGGTATTATCAGGCTGGGAAGGTCCATGGTTATCGGGCCTTTCCCCGTTCAAACATAGCAGCCCGCAACCACTACAAAAGTAACTCATCCATTAGATGCTCCAGTTCTGGCGCTTTGCCCGACTCTTCCCAATTGCCCTGGTGCGGTGGCAGTAGGGGTAATACTTTTGGGGTTGATATCAGCTGTGAATTGACAACTGGCATCAAGCCCAGAGGTTAATATTGGAGAGGCATCTATCAAACACCCCCATTTCTAACCCAGTAAGTATAGAGTTAAAAAGACACAGACACAGGAAAAAAAGAATATATTTGAATAAACACTCCCTGATGCACCCTCGTAAAGCAACAGTTTACTCAAAAACATACCTATAAAGAGAAAAATCAGAAAAACTGAAAATTTTGCAGTGGTCTCTTAATTTTTTCCACAGCTGAATATATACTGTGTATATATATATATATATATATATATATATATATATATATACACATATATATAGTTGTATAAAAAGAAATAATTTAAAAAAATTACGTAGCGCTCCGCGGTATTTTTGTTTCTCAGCGCAGATAATGCGGGCGGCTACGGGCTGCCATCCCCATCTGCCTGGCTTTACCTTGGCTGGCAATCAAAACACAACAAAGCCCATTAAGTTTCTTTTTATTTTTAATTATTTAAAAAAAATTAAAAAAAAATTCATGGGTTCCCGCCGTATTTTGATCGCCAGTCAGGTGAAACCAGGTAGCTGGGCGCTGACATTCTCTGCAGCCCGCAGCGGCCCCTGGAAATTGCGCATTGTTTCTTAGCCCTATTTCCAGGCGCTTTACTTGGCTCGTACAGTGGCCCTGGTGGCAGTGGCACGCTGGGTAATAAAGGGTTTAATACCAGCTTTGTATTCTCAGCTGGTACTAAGCCCGAAATTCATGGTGCCACGCCAAATTAGACATGGCCACGATGAATTTCTAGTAAACAGTAAAGAAAACACAACACAGTTAATATTTTTTTATTAGAAATAAAACAAAAAAAATTAGAGACTCCATCTTTATTTTAAAAAAATCCTTAGTCCAATGTAATCCACAGGGATAGCAAGGTCAACTCTGCTTCATCACTCTGTAAAGACAAGTGGCTCTACAGAGAGAAGCAGAGAGAGCATTGTCAGCTCTGCTATATCACTCTGTACAGAGCGAGAAGCAGGCTGACAGTGAGGGGATGACTCCTGCGAGTCTCGCATCATTATCAGCCGGTACGACCTGACACTCTCCGGACATGCAGCCGACCCGCTCCTGTCAGGACAGTGTGCGGCCGTACCGGGTGATGCCGATGTGACTCTCGCACAGTGACAGTTAAAGTTCAATCGACTCCATGAGCCATTTACTCGGGTGAACCATAAGGTCACCACGAATGCTGCCGAAAACAGCCGATGACTGGTGAGTGACCAGCAGCGCAGTGAATACCCCTGGAAGTTAACAGGACTTTCGATAATGTCACAGCCATGTGACCAGTCTAACCCAATGTCTGTACAACACTCACACCAGACTGGTCACATGGCTGTGACATCATGGCAGGTCCTGTAAGTCAGTGCAGGTTACCAGGCGGCAGAGTAGTGATCGGACACGGAAGCAGAAGCATTTTATTTTCTATAATATTGTATTTTCCATAATTGTTACCTGTATATGATCCTCCTGAATTGTAAAGCGCTGCGGAATATGTTGGCGCTATAGAAATAAAGATTATTATTATTATTTTTAGAAGCAGCCGGGAGACAGAGTCTGCAGGACGTGTCGCGGGACCTGTAAGTATAATTATAATGTTTTTTAATAATGTGGGGGGTTTTTTTAGAGCCCCTGAACCGAACTGGACCTGAACTGTAACAAGAACTTCCCAGAAAGCTTGTGATCGGGCTCGTGCACAAACACCATGTGTTCGGTACGAACCCTGAACGTTACAGTTCGTCCATCACTAAATACAAGAGCAAAACATCACTTCTGTCTGGACAGAAAACAGACACTTTTGCATACGTTTGTGTGACCACAGCCCTAGGCTAGTTTCACACAGCCGGTTTTTCGCCGTTTTGCCGGATTCGATGCACACCAGTACAGTGTATACAGTACAATGGCAGTGGGACAAGCGCCGGTCACATGCTGTCATGTGACCGGAGCATGTGACCAGGAAGTTGCGGCGCTGCCATTGTACTGTATACACTGTACTGGCATGCGCCGAATTCGGCAAAACGGCGAAAAGCCGGATGTGTGAAACTGGCCTTAGAGTGAGAGCAATGCTGCAGACACAGGGTCAGGGAAGAGTAAGCTATGTGCGCACGTAGCGTTCTGTCCCTGCAGAAATTTCTGCAGCGATTTGAACAGCACACGTGCGCTTCAAATCGCTGCAGAAAGAGTACGTAGTGAAAAAAAAAAGCCGATTCCATGCGCTCTGAGTGCAACCCCTCCCATACACAGAGCGGGGGCTGCATGCAGAGCGCAGGAAAGAAGTGACATGTCACTTCTTAGAACGTGCGCTTCAGGCAGCAGCCGAAGCGCTGCGCTCTAATATGCCATGTGCGCACGTCTCCTGCATAATCTTCATAGATTATGCTGGGGACGCAGGACGCATGCAGTTACGCTGCGGTGCAGATTGCAGCGTAACTGCATGCAAATACGCAACGTGCACACATAGCCTTAATATTTATTCCACGGGTCGTAGCTCGGAGAAGTTAATGGAGAGCGCCTCTCATGGCCGGAGGTTTCCAGGTTCTCATTATCGCCCCCTGGTGGTGAGTATTGTGCAGTGTAGGAGCGGGGACCTCGCAGGGGTGTGGTGCTGCCCCCTCTTCACTCTCCTCATCGTTCCCCCCCAGAACCCATGACTGCGTCTATGAGAAATATTATTAATATGTATCACTCGGGCAGGAATCTGGATCCCGGCGGCGCCGGCGTTCTCTTTCCACTTTCAATGTGTAATGGTGCAGAACTTGTCGTCTCTCTGCCATAATGGCGTCTTCCCTCTTCCGACTCTTTTACCCCCCCCCGGTATATATTAGTCACGGTGCATATAATCCCGTATACCGCCATTACAGCGCTCGCGCTCCGGCCTGACATCACTGCAATTTATTTCACAGCTCAGCAGACAAATGATGGAAGCCGGATCTTCTCATTGACGTCGATGTTTGTGAAGACGTGGACGCCGCCGTCTCATCCCTGATATCAGCGGACAATCCACGCATTTACGTTTTTATCAGCTGTCAATCACGTATCACGCGGCCTCAGCTGCTGCTTCACGGTCATGAGATGGATTCACAGCATCGCGCAAATCATCTCGGCAAAAAGAAAACACATAAATGCTCCACATAAAGTCCAATCCTACACAATCTGCTCACTCTGGGCTTCAAGACCCGATAAGTGACTGACAAAGATTTCTCTACTCTAACTTACAGAGATACCTGTCAATCATTCAGCTGGACCGCCCACTGGACTCCCAAACCAGAAAAGGTAGAGATTTACATCAATTAATTACCAGCTATACTGAATCCTTACTGTCACGCTAGGTACGGAGAAGTACCATGTGTACGGCGACAGGGTAGGGAAGGGAGACCCTGTGTCTAGGGAAGGGGGAGATGGTGACCCCTGACCAAACCTACCGCTGGTCCCTGGGGTCCCTCACCTCCGTAGATAGGCTAACGGCAAAAGGGGAGGGAAACCTTTGCCTGCGTAGGGAAAGGGAAGATGGTGACCTCTGACCAAACCTTCCGCTGATCCCTGGCTCCCCTGGCCACCCTAGATAGGTTCCACTCCTGTGCACCGAGCTGGATACCTGGCCCTGGCTGACCCTGATCTGGGCCCTAGATAAGGAACAGATTGGATGAGCGCTAGTCAACCCTACTAAGCTCTAAAGAAGACAAAGGAAGCACAAACATGGGAAAACATATAACTTATCTCCAGGAAGATTCAAGGAGAGATGCAGCAACGAAGCACAAAGTTTCTTCAGATGGATACAAGCCGGCTGCTCGCACCCAGAGCCTGTGTAGGTTTCTACGTTTATTAACAGCAAAGAGCAATGGGGAATGAGATTATTTAAAGACACAAGGGAAGTGCTGATGACTACCAGCTGAAGAGTGAGGAAATCCGCAGGGTCCTAAAGAGAAAGGGATAAACTCCAAGCAGGGAAAAAGGGAAAGTCAGAGAGCAGCTTGTGTATCCAAACATTGCGACCTTCTACAGCCGGACACCACAGGACTGTCTGTCAAGCATTACACACCCGTGACACTTACGCAATAAACAATATATAACAGAATAAGAATTCTGTATCTTCCTTAAGTTTGTTCCTTTTCCTCCTTTGTCTGATACCTCGGGCCACACTATTTCTGCAGTATCAGCAGAATATGTATAAGGCCGGACGGGTTTATTCCTTATTACAGGGGAATCTGGTTACACCGCTCCCGTATGGTGGATGATCTGCCAATCTAGAGGCGGGCGTGGGCACCTGACGTTACTGGCGCACTATGGATGTGTATGGATGCGGGTCACACACTGCTGTGTGAGTGCCAAAAACAGCCACGTTGATATAATGCCTGTCCATAGACGACCCCTATACAAGGACCGTAACCTTTCTAGGATAGAAGACATTAGTAAACCTAAGGTGGGCTGCACATGGGGAATATCGTACTGAGACCCTCGGAGTCACAGATGACTCGTTTCCCCGGCCGTGTGCCTTTACTGCATGTAATGGTGTCAGGTGCGAGCGCTGGGAAAACTGCCGGCATAAATATCCCTGCAGCGACGGCCGCCATCACTCAGCGGAGGCTGAAGGCGTCTCCTCCAGGGCTGCAGTGTATGCAACAGCAAAGACTTATATATTAATTACTCCCCAGCCTGAAATTAGCAGCCTGCAGCCATCCTAGAAGTGGCTCAGCCATTAGAGTCTCTATTTCAGGCACTTTGCCCAGCTGTTCCTGATTGCCCTGGTGCGGTAGCAATCGGGGTAATTCTTTTGGAGTTCATCACAGCTGGGAATTGACAGCTGGCATCAAGCCCAGGGGTTAGTAATGGAGAGTTGACTATTAAACACCCCCATTAATAACCTAGTAGGTATAAAGTTAAAAAAAAACACAGGGAAAAAAAAAGTTTATTTGTATAAAGATTCCCCCACACTCCCTTGTTCACCAATTTAGTAATTAAAAAGAAATACTGGAAGTTCTGACGTAATCCAGTGTAGTAATGTCCCATAATGCCCATTGATTCCTATGGAGCTTTGTTCTGAGAATATTCTGAGAACAAGGCTTCATAAGCTGGTTGGCAGTGGGTAAGAGCGCGAGATATTCCGTATTTAGCAGTGATCTATGGAGTCTTGTACTAATGGATGCGCAACTTCTGGGGCAGCTGCAGGCTGCTATTTTTAGGCTGGGAAGGGCCAATAACCATGGACCTCCTCGCCCTGAAAATACTGGCCCCAGCTGTCTGCTTACCAAAAATAATGTGGAGCCCACAACATTTTATTTTTCTTTACTGTTCACAGCAGCACACAGGAAACTTCTGCATGCAAAAAAGCTTGTTGATTAGTTGCACTGTAGCCTTTCAACAAACTTTATTAGCATACGAACAGCACCCAAACTCAGACATACTTTTTTTTTTTTAAAGTCCATGTTTAAGTACGAGACCCAGACACCCAATCTCTGCTATGAACCTCAAACTTTACAGTCCGGGTTCAATCATCCCTAGTGAAGAGTGGTATCACCCTTGTAAGGGATTGTATCAGAGGTGGCACGTGTGAGCTGTATGTAAAATTGTGGATTACATCTTCTCCCTTCCGCAGACCAGCGGCTCTGATATCAGCATGTAATGTTACCGTTCACCATCTGTTCTGCCGCAGTCAGTTCACGATCAGCGATCGCCCTGCAGAGGTTTTTTCTCTGCAAATAACAAGACAACAAGAGACCTTCTGATATGTCTGATGGACGCTAAATTCACAGATGAGAGGAAGAAACAATTCACAGAAAAGAGCAATGCAACGCTAAAGCCTGAAGCTACAATATCACAGTGCGCGGATAATACCGGAGAACTAATAGAAAGAGACAGAGCGGGAGAAGGAGGAGAGAGGCGGAACAGGAGGAGGAGGAGAGACGGTGCGGGAGAAGAAGGAGAGAGACGGAGCGGGAGAAGAAGGAGAGAGATGGAGCGGGAGAAGGAGGAGAGAGGCGGAACAGGAGAAGGAGGAGAGACGGTGCGGGAGAAGGAGAGAGACGGAGCGGGAGAAGAAGGAGAGAGGCAGAGCGGGAGAAGGAGGAGAGAGGCTGAGCGGGAGAAGGAGGAGAGAGGCGGAACGGGAGAAGGAGGAGAGAGGCCGAACAGGAGAAGGAGGAGAGACGGAACGGGAGAAGGAGGAGAGAGATGGAAAGGGAGAAGGAGAGAGACAGAGCGGGAGAAGAAGGAGTGACGCAGAACGGGAGAAGAAGGAGAGAGGCGGAGCTGAAGAAGGAGTGAGGCGGAACGGGAGAAGAAGGAGAGAGGCGGAGCAGGTGAAGAAGGAGAGAGGCGGAGCAGGTGAAGAAGGAGAGAGGCGAAGCGGGAGAAGAAGGAGAGAGGCGGAGCAGGAGAAGGAGAGAGGCGGATCGGGAGAAGAAGGAGAGAGACGGAGCGTGAGAAGGAGGAGAGAGGCGGACCAGGAGAAGGAGAGAGGCGGATCGGGAGAAGGAGGAGAGAGACGGAGTGGGAGAAGGAGGAGAGAGGCAGAGCGGGAGAAGGAGGAGAGAGGTGGAACGGGAGAAGGAGGAGAGAGGCCGAAAAGGAGAAGGAGGAGAGATGGAACGGGAGAAGGAGGAGAGAGATGGAACTGGAGAAGGAGAGAGACAGAGCGGGAGAAGAAGGAGTGACGCGGAACGGGAGAAGGAGAGAGGCGGAGCTGGAGAAGAAGGAGTGAGGCGGAATGGGAGAAGGAGAGAGGCGGAGCAGGTGAAGAAGGAGAGAGGCGGAGCGGGAGAAGGAGGAGAGAAGCGGAGCAGGAGAAGGAGAGAAGCGGATCGGGAGAAGAAGGAGAGAGGCGGAGCGGGAGAAGGAGGAGAGAGGCGGAGCGGGAGAAGCAGGAGAGAGGCGGAACGGGAGAAGAAGGAGAGAGGCGGAACGGGAGAAGGAGAGAGGTGGGGCGGAAGGAGAAGGAGAGAGGCGGAGCAGGAGAAGGAGGAGAGAGGCAGAGCAGGAGAAGGAGGAGAGAGGCGGAGCAGGAGAAGGAGAAGAGAGGCGGAGCAGGAGAAGGAGAGAGGCAGAGCGGGAGAAGGGGAGAGAGACGGAACGAGAGAAGAAGGAGAGAGACTGAGCAGGAGAAGAAGGAGAAAGACAGAGCAGGAGAAGGGGAGAGAGACGGAACGAGAGAAGAAGGAGAGCGACTGAGCAGGAGAAGAAGGAGAAAGACAGAGCGCGAGAAGGGGAGGGACGAAGTGGGAGAAGAAGGAGAGAGACGGAGCAGGAGTATGAGAGAGACGGAGCAGGAGTATGAGAGAGACAGAGCGGGAGAAGAAGGAGAGAGACGGAGCAGGGGAAGAAGGAGAGAGACGGAGCGGGAGAAGAAGGAGAGAGACGGAGCGGGAGAAGAAGGAGAGAGATGGAGGAGCAGAAGGAGAGAGACGGAGCAGGAGAAGGAGGAGAGAGACGGAGCGGGAGAAGAAGCAGAGAGACGGAGCAGGAGGAGAGAGACGCAGTGGGAAAAGGAGAGAGACGGAGCGGGAGAATGAACAAGAGAGAAACGGAGAGAAAGAACGAGAGATACAGAAAGAATGAGAGAGACCGAGAGAACCGGCCAGAGAGAAAGAGGAAGAAAGCAGCAGAAAGAAACAAATAAAAGTACCATGGAAGGCAAAAGAACAAACAAACCAATTTTGGAACAAACCAAGCCAGACATGTCACTCAAAGCAAGGATCAGCATCTACACATCATACAAAGAGCGATCACTCGAGAAGGACATCATTATGGGAAGAATAGAAAGAACAAGGCGAAGAGGAAGACTAGCAACCCAATGTCTTAATACAATCAAGAAAACCGCATAGAAGACCTTGGTGGACCTATCTAGGTGGAGAAAACCCTGGTGGATCTATCTAGGCGGAGAAGACCCTTGTGGACCTATCTAGGCAGAGAAGACCCTTGTGGACCTATCTAGGTGGAGAAGACCCTGGTGGACCTAGCTAGGCAGAGAGGACCCTGGTGGGTCCATCTAGGCAGAGAATACCCCGGTGGACTTAGCTAGGCAGAGAATACCCTGGTGGACCTATCTAGGTGGAGAAGACCCTGGTGGACCTATCTAGGAGGAGAAGACCCTGGTTGACCTATCTAGGCAGAGAGGACCCTGGTGGATCCATCTAGGCACAGAAGACCCTGGTGGACCTATCTAAGCAGAGAAGACCCTGGTGGACCTATCTAGGCTGCAGAAGATTGGTTTTCCTACAGAGCGTACATCCAACAAGTTACTGTGGCTCGAGATTCAGCTGAAGGTCATTAATAATAAGAGGGGTCTTTAGCTTTGTTCTTAGATTGTAGCCTGTTGCCTTGGTTTTCTCTGCTGGTCCCTGTAGTTCTACACCCAGATCCTGAGCACTGGCCACACTCCAGCTTCACTCTCTTGCTGTTTTCTTGGTATTTGTTGTGTTACCTCTGTTCTCCATCCTCCGTGCTGTGTCCACAGCCCAGGCCGGGCTCATTCCTTCTCCTGCTTTCTCCATTCCCTGAACAATCAGAAAACAAAAATCCTATCATGTTCGGAAAATGTCTGAGAATAATCCATTTGTGTTAACTTACTTCTGGACCCATGCAGATTTAGGCGAGACGCGCTGTCTGCAGGAGCAGCCACTCCACGTAACAGAACCTGCAACTCTCATCAGTTCTTTGTTATTCCTACAGCCATCAACAGCGCCCCCAACAGGGCGAGAACAACAGAATTAATGGCTTGGAAAGCGAGAGGCGAATGTCTGAGCTTTCCGCGCTCGCCGCAGCCCCAGGATATCCAGAAAGTAACCGCTATCAAATGCTCTGTGTGCGCCAGATCAGAAACAAAGGTCAAAACTTTTAGAGTAATGAGAAGGTAAAGTGTTTTCTGGTTTATTGTGAGCCGTCAGCAGAGCAGGAGTCAGCGATTGACGAGCGGTGCCATGTGTTTATGAAATAGACCACCAAACCGCGGAAAAGGGAGAAATTAGAGGTGAGCAAATGTTATTAATAGGGATGATCGAATGCCTCAAATATTCGGGTACACCCAAATAACTCGCCGCTATTCGACTATTTGCGAATATTCGATGCGAAATGTAAGTGTATGGGAAACCCGAACAGTTGCCGAATAGCAAGTATTCAGGCTTCCCATAAACTTACATTGTGCATCAAATATTTGCATAGCGGCGATCTATTCATCGAATATTCGCGAAGCTGAATATTGCCAAATATTTGTGATATTCGATCATTCCTAGTTATTAAATTTCAATTCATCGGGTTCCATTAATTAATCATTTTGCAGCAAATCAATTGATCGGCTCACAAGAAATATAAACACTTCAATTGCCCTGAAAACACGCGTGTAACACTCTGGGGTCTCCTAGAACTGAAGCCAACATCTCTGACAAGCACAGCCTTAAGCCCGCTACACACGCTTCAATATATCTCACAATCTGTCGTTGGGGTCCAGTTGTAAGTGACGCACATCCGGCATCGTTTGTGAGGTATCTGCGTGTGACAGCTACATGCGATCAGGATTGAACGCAAAACCGTTGATCGCAAACACATCGTATCATTCTCTAGAATTGAACGTTTTGTTGCAGGAACCTAGTGAATTGTAACGTGTGACATCCCTCATACGATTTTGGTGTCTGATGCTATGTGCGCAGGTGTGCGCTCTGCACCGCAGCTTAAAAAAGGTCCGCTTCAGAGCGCAGCTGAAAAGCGCCTCACAATGTCTGTCATTCACTAATCTCTGTCAGTCCGTCACTATCTCTGTCCCTCACTCTCTGTCCATGTCAGTCTATCCTCCTCTCTCATACTCACCGATCCCCGATCCCCCGCGCTGCACGGCGTTCACACTGCTCCGGCGGCTTTTACTGTTTTGAAAAAGCCGGCCGCCCATTAAACAATCTCGTATTCCCTGCTTTCCCCGCCCACCGGCGCCTATGATTGGTTACAGTGAGACACGCCCCCACTCTGAGTGACAGGTGTCACACTGCACCCAATCACAGCAGCCGGTGGGCGTGTCTATACTGTGTAGTGAAATAAATAATTAAATAGTTAAAAAAAACGGCGTGCGGTTCCCCCCAATTTTAAAACCAGCCAGATAAAGCCATACGGCTGAAGGCTGGTATTCTCAGGATGGGGAGCTCCACGTTATGGGGAGCCCCCCACCCTAACAATATCAGCCAACAGCCGCCCAGAATTGCCGCATACATTATATGCGACAGTTCTGGGACTGTACCCGGCTCTTCCCGATTTGCCCTGGTGCGTTGGCAAATCGGGGTAATAAGGAGTTATTGGCAGCCCATAGCTGCCAATAAGTCCTAGATTAATCATGTCAGGCGTCTCCCCGAGATTCCTTCCATGATTAATCTGTAAATTACAGTAAATAAACACACACACCCGAAAAATCCTTTATTAGAAATAAAAAACACAAACACATTCCCTGGTTCACCACTTTAATCAGCCCCAAAAAGCCCTCCATGTCCGGCGTAATCCAGGATGGTCCAGCGTCGCTTCCAGCGCTGCTGCATGGAGGTGACCGGAGCTGCAGCAGACACAGCCGCTCCGGTCACCTCCACGCAGGTAATGAAGACAGCCGCGCGATCAGCTGCTGTCACTGAGGTTACCCGCTGTCACTGGATCCAGCGGTGGCCGCGGGTAACCTCACTGACAGCTCAGCTGATCGCGCTACTCACCGCTGCTCCTCTCACCTCCACGCAGCAACTGAGGTGAGTAGCGCGATCAGCTGAGCTGTCACTGAGGTTACCCGCGGCCACCGCTGGATCCAGTGACAGCGGGTAACCTCAGTGACAGCAGCTGATCGCGCGGCTGTGTTCATTTGCTGTGTGGAGGTGACAGGAGCGGCGGTGTATTCTGTAGCTCCGGTCACCTCCATGCAGCAGCGCTGGAAGCGACGCTGGAGCATCCTGGATTACGCCGGACATGGAGGGCTTTTTGGGGCTGATTAAAGTGGTGAACCAGGGTATATGTTTGTGTTATTTATTTCTAATAAAGGATTTTTCGGGTGTGTGTGTTTATTTACTGTAACTTACAGATTAATCATGGAGGGTGTCTCATAGACGCCTGACATGATTAATCTAGGACTTATTGGCAGCTATGGGCTGCCAATAACTCCTTATTACCCCGATTTGCCAACGCACCAGGGCAAATCGGGAAGAGCCGGGTACAGTCCCAGAACTGTCGCATCTAATGTATGCGGCAATTCTGGGCGGCTGTTGGCTGATATTGTTAGGCTGGGGGGCTCCCCATAACGTGGAGCTCCCCATCCTGAGAATACCAGCCTTCAGCCGTATGGCTTTATCTGGCTGGTTTTAAAATTGGGGGGACAGCACGCCGTTTTTTTTAATTATTTAATTATTTATTTCACTACACAGTATAGACACGCCCACCGGCTGCTGTGATTGGGTGCAGTGTGACACCTGTCACTCAGAGTGAGGGCGTGTCTCACTGTAACCAATCATAGGCGCCGGTGGGCGGGGAAAGCAGGGAATACGAGATTGTTTAATGGGCGGCCGGCTTTTTCAAAACAGTAAAAGCCGCCGGAGCAGTGTGAACGCCGTGCAGCGCCGGGGATCGGTGATCGGGGATCAGTGAGTATGAGAGAGGGCTGCTTACTTCAGTAATTTAGGAGATTAGCGGTCACCGGTGAGTCCTTCACTGGTGACCGCTAATCAGGGCGCGACACAGACAGAGCCGCAGCATGACAATGAAGTCGGGTGAAGTTCACCCGAGTTCATTCTGACAGTGCGGCTCTGTCTGTGTCTGCTGTCATCTGCCATTCATCTCTGCTACATCGCTCTGTCTGTGTCTGCTGTCAGCGGCCATTCAGCTCTGCTACATGGCTCTGTCTGTGTCTGCTGTCATCTACCATTCAGCTCTGCTACATGGCTGTCTGTGTCTGCTGTCAGTGGCCATTCAGCTCTGCTACATGGCTGTCTGTGTCTGCTGTCATCTGCCATTCAGCTCTGCTACATGGCTGTCTGTGTCTGCTGTCAGCGGCCATTCAGCTCTGCTACATGGCTGTCTGTGTCTGCTGTCAGCGGCCATTCAGCTCTGCTACATGGCTGTCTGTGTCTGCTGTCAGCGGCCATTCAGCTCTGCTACATGGCTGTCTGTGTCTGCTGTCATCTGCCATTCAGCTCTGCTACATGGCTGTCTGTGTCTGCTGTCAGCGGCCATTCAGCTCTGCTACATGGCTGTCTGTGTCTGCTGTCATCTGCCATTCAGCTCTGCTACATGGCTGTCTGTGTCTGCTGTCATCTGCCATTCAGCTCTGCTACATGGCTGTCTGTGTCTGCTGTCAGCGGCCATTCAGCTCTGCTACATGGCTGTCTGTGTCTGCTGTCATCTGCCATTCAGCTCTGCTACATGGCTGTCTGTGTCTGCTGTCAGCGGCCATTCAGCTCTGCTACATGGCTGTCTGTGTCTGCTGTCATCTGCCATTCAGCTCTGCTACATGGCTGTCTGTGTCTGCTGTTAGCGGCCATTCAGCTCTGCTGCATGGCTGTCTGTGTCTGCTGTTAGCGGCCATGTAGCAGAGCTGAATGGCAGATGACATAGTAAAAACGCATCCCTACACATTACACACGCTTGTCAAGTCAACAAATTAAAAAAAAAAACAAAAAAAAAAAAAGGTGCCCAATGCATACGTCACAGAACACATGATCTAAAGGATCGCACACAAAATTGATCAATTTAACCTAGACTACTAACGCTCGTGTGACAGCAAATGAACGACCAACGTGCAATCTCATTCAATCGCATATGCGACCTGGGCGTGTCACATCGCATACGAGATCGCATACCTAATTGCAACGTGTAAAGTGGGCTTTAGGGGTACTTTACACGCTGCGACATCACTAGCGGTGAGATGAGTGGCGTCCACACGCTGGCACGTGCCGTGTTCCCTGACACGGTGAGATGAGTGGCGTCCACACGCTGGCACGTGCCGTGTTCCCTGACACGGGGAGATGAGTGGCGTCCACACGCTGGCACGTGCCGTGTTCCCTGACACGGTGAGATGAGTGCTGTCCACATGCTGGCACGTGCCGTGTTCCCTGACACGGGGAGATGAGTGGCGTCCACACGCTGGCACGTGCCGTGTTCCCTGACATGGTGAGATGAGTGCTGTCCACACGCTGGCACGTGCCGTGTTCCCTGACACGGGGAGATGAGTGGCGTCCACACGCTGGCACGTGCCGTGTTCCCTGACACGGGGAGATGAGTGGCGTCCACACGCTGGCACGTGCCGTGTTCCCTGACATGGTGAGATGAGTGCTGTCCACACGCTGGCACGTGCCGTGTTCCTTGACATGGTGAGATGAGTGCTGTCCACACGCTGGCACGTGCCGTGTTCCTTGACACGGTGAGATGAGTGCTGTCCACACACTGGCACGTACCGTGTGTTCTCTGACACGGTGAGATGAGTGGCGTCCACACGCTGGCACGTGCCGTGTGGTCTCTGACACGGTGAGATGAGTGGCGTCCACACGCTGGCACGTGCCGTGTGGTCTCTGACACGGTGAGATGAGTGGCGTCCACACGCTGGCACGTGCCGTGTGGTCTCTGACACGGTGAGATGAGTGGCGTCCACACGCTGGCACGTGCCGTGTGGTCTCTGACACGGTGAGATGAGTGGCGTCCACACGCTGGCACGTGCCGTGTTCCCTGACATTAAAGCTTTCTTACATTGGGGCACAAAGCTAGAGGTTCATTATACTAAGGGCAAACGGATCAGTCTGGAATAACCCCCGGTGCACACAGGGCACATGCCGGTAATATTATTAATAACCGCCCCGTGTACGTTCTATCGGCCGCGCTGAGGTTTATAGACATTGCTGACCCCATCATAACTAATCTGACTCCTGTAACACAAGAGCAGCTGGAAGAAACATGCACAGAAGGATTGCGGCCCTGTGCTCATGGTGAAGGAGGAAAATTAAAATGGATTTAGCAAAACATTCCCTTTAAATTTCCGCAAAAGCAAACTACCGCCCCCTGGTGGCAGCCTCACACATGGCCAGTGCTCTTGAACAATTTGTGTTGATGTTACTTCTTTTTTTTTTCTTTGCTAAAGTTTTCAAAGTGGATTTTTTGCAGAATCTCCAAAATCCACATCATAAAACCCTGTTTTTGGATTTTGAAGACAACGTATGATTTTCTGTTCCGTAGCTACAGGGCAATGTTCACATGGAGTTTTGTGTTGTGGTTTTTCTGGCTGAAATATCCACATTAACAAAAGGAATTAAAATGTTCTGTTTGAACACACAAACTTTTGGAGAATTTTACACCCAATGGTTCCTGAAATGTATGCGATTTGTATCCTTCTGGCCACATTCTAACTAGAGGTGTCCGCCCGGGCGCAGTCCTTTATTATTGAGCAATAAGCACCAGAGAATCCTAACAGTGTGCAGTGTGTGCGCTGTGAGAAGTCTGCAGTCAAGCTTGGACATCCCCTTTACTGCTCCTACAGTGCTGGCCAAAAGTATTGGCACCCCTGCAATTCTGTCAGAGAATACTCCGTTTCTTCCTGAAAATGATTGCAATCACAAATTCTTCGGTATTATTATCTTCATTTAATTTGTCTTCAATGAAAAAAAAAAATTGTCATAAAGCCAAATTGGATATAATTCCACACAAACATAAAAAAGGGGGTGGAGAAAAGTATTGGCGCTGTGTGAATAATCCTGTGCTGCTTCTGTAATTTGTGTAATAACAGCGCCTGTAACTTACCTGTGGCACCTAACAGCTGCTGGCAATAATAAATCACACTTGCAGCCGGTGACATGGATTAAAGTTGACGCAACCTCTGTCCTGTGTCCTTGTGTGCACCACATTGAGCATGGAGAAAAGAAAGAAGACCAAAGAACTGTCTGAGGACTTGAGAATCCAGATTGTGAGGAAGCATGAGCAATCTCAAGGCTACAAGTCCATCTCCAAAGACCTGAAAGTTCCTGTGTCTACGGTGCACAGTGTCATCAAGAAGTGTAAAGCCCATGGCACTGTGGTAACCTCCCTAGATGTGGAAGGAAAAGAAAAATTACCGAGAGATTTCAACGCAAGATTGTGCGGATGGTGGATAAAGAACCTCGACTAACATCCAAACAAGCTCAAGCTGCCCTGCAGTCCGAGGGTACAACAGTGTCACCCCGTACTATCCGTCAGCGTCTGAATGAGAAGGGACTGTATGGTAGGACACCCAGGAAGACCCCACTTCTTACCCCGAAACATAAAAAAGCCAGGCTGGAGTTTGCCAAAACTTACCTGAGAAAGCCTAAAACGTTTTGGAAGAATGTTCAGAAGAGTCAAAAGTAGAGATTTTTGGGAAAAGCCATCAACATAGAGTTTACAGGAAAAAAAAAGAGGCATTCAAAGAAAAGAACACAGTCCCTACAGTCAAACATGGCGGAGGTTCCCTGATGTTTTGGGGTTGCTTTGCTGCCTCTGGCACTGGACTGCTTGACCGTGTGCATGGCATTATGAAGTCTGAAGACTACCAACAAATTTTGCAGCATAATGTAGGGCCCAGTGTGACAAAGCTGGGTCTCCCTCAGAGGTCATGGGTGTTCCAGCAGGACAATGACCCAAAACACACTTCAAAAGCACTAGAAAATGGTTTGAGAGAAAGCACTGGAGACTACTAAAGTGGCCAGCAATGAGTCCAGACCTGAACCCCATAGAAGACCTGTGGAGAGATCTCACAATGGCAGTTTGGAGAAGGCCCCTTCACATCTCAGGGACCTGGAGCAGTTTGCCAAAGAAGAATGGTCTAAAATCCCTGCAGAGCATTGTAAGAAACTCATTGATGGTGACCGGAAGCGGTTGTACGCAGTTATTTTGGCTAAAAGTATTAGGCTAAGGGTGCCAATACTTTTGTCTGGCCCAGTTTTGGTGTTTTGGGTGAAATGATCAATGATTTGATTTTTGTTTTATTCTCTTTAGCGTTTTTTCATTGCAAGCAAAATAAATGAAGATAATACCAAAGAATTTGTGACTGCAATCATTTTCAGGAAGAAACTGAGTATTATCTGACAGAATTGCAGGGGTGCCAATACTTTTGGCCAGCACTGTAACTAGTGATGGGCGAACCACTGCTTGTTACTCGATCGAGCATCAGATTGCACCAAAGTGACTCAAGCACTGAGTATAATGTAAATCAATGGGAAACTTAAGCTTTTTGAAAACTCACATGCTCAAGGCTTGATCAAGTAATGAGCAGTGGCGAGCATTTTCACCCATCACTACTCCTAACATAAATAAAAACATAGGAATCCTTATCTTGTCAGATGGCACAATATTTTATTAATAAAGCCATTTATAACTTAATCTTACAAGTTATGAATTGATACTGTGTGTACAGGATCATAAACAATAACAGCAAAAGAATACAATCACCAGAACCACCAAAGGTACAGAAATACATCACCAGAACCACCAGCAGAACAGAAACACAGAAAAGAACCACCAGCAGTACAAACATTAATCATCAAAACCACCAGCAGTACAGGAATACATCACCAGAACCACCAGCAGTACAGGAATACATCACCAGAACCACCAGCAGTAAAGGAATACATCACCAGAACCACCAGCAGTACAGAAACAGCACTGTCCAGCGTGACAGAGCAGCAGCTCCCTGCTCCCGTCTACTTCGCTGCAGAGCGCGCAGGCAGGAAACATGCTGGGCTGTGATAAGCGGTGAAACTCTGCCCACAGCCCAGTGTCCATGGAGACTGGGGCCAGCAGAGGTGATGTCAGGTGAGCAGGAAGTTGACGTGACATCCCCGGATCCCCAAGGTCACGGAGCTTGGGGGGTCAGGCAATGTTGAAGAGCTTTCCACAATAGGCAACACAAGGTAATTGAGAGAAACAATGTTTCTCAACACAATATCGTTGTGGTCAATAATGAATATGGGTGAACCACCCCTTTAAGAGTGTTCTATTAAGAAATAATAATAATTAATGGGGATGGGGCAGCACTATACCCCCCTCCGTGTGTCCTGTCATCTGATTCCTATGATGTGCAGTTTCTCTTTCCCCTGTAAAGTGCTGGAGAGGGGCAGTCGCGGGTGAGGGTCTTTGCAGAAGTCCTCAATCCACGCCGGCACAGTACAGACACAGGGGCAGAGTGGAGCAGAGTGGAGTAGGTAATATGTGGTGTGGAGGTGGTGCCTTTCAGCTGCAGATCGTCCGGGTCCTCTTCACTCCTATGGGCCTTGAGCCCCGCTCGGTCAGGAAGGAGACAGACACCGGGTAACATTTGCTTCACTTTACTGAGTAACTTGCCGGAAGCTTCACACTGTTTAGGCCGGTTTCACATTTGCGTTGTAAGGCATCCTTCACAGGCGTTGTGTGACGCATGTGACGGATGCGTTGCAAATAGTGTGCTAATAAAGGTAACGGATTCCTTTAAAAGAACGTTTTGCGTTTCGTTTTTTTTTTTTTTTAATGTTTCGCCAGGAAAGGATATTTGCGGTCGGGAGGAGAGAGAGGTGACCGCAGTGAGCCGCGCGATCAGCTGTGCCCTCACTCAGGTGACCCGCAGCCACAGCTGCAGTCCTCCACCCGAGAGCTGTGTCCGCGGGTCACCTGAGTGACGGCACAGCTGATCGCGCGGCTCACGTCAGTTGCTGCGTGGAGCTGATAGAGAGCGGTCGTGTTCTACTGCCGCTCCTGTCGATTTCATGTAGCAGTGCTGAAAGCGTCGTGGGACGTCGTGTGGATTATGCCGGACCTGGAGGGGTGTTTGGGGATTAATAAAGTGGGGAAAGAGGGTGTTTTTTTTGTCTTTTATTACAAATAAAGGATTTTTTTTGGGTGTTTGTGTTTATTTACTTTCACTTACAGGTTAATCATGGAAGGTATCTCGGGGAGACGCCTGCCATGATTAACCTAGGACTTAGTGGCAGCTATGGGCTGCTGCCATTAACTCCTTATTACCTGGATTACCACCGCACCATATATGGCTGATATTGTTAGGCTGGGGGGCTCCCCATAACATGCATCTCCCCATCCTGAGAATACCAGCCTTCAGCCATGTGGCTTTACCTTGGCTGGTATCAAAATTGGGGGAGACCGCACGCCGTTTTTTTTTTATTTATTTATTTTACTGCACGATATAGACCCGCCCACCGGCAGCTGTGATTGGTTGCAGTGAGACAGCTGTCACTCAGCGTGGGGGCGGGTCTGACTGCAACCAATCATAGGCGCCGGTGGGGGAAGCAGGGAATACGAGATGAATTAATGAGCGGCCGGCATTTTCAAAAGAGGAAAAGCCGCCGGGCCGGAGCTTTGTGACAGCCGTGCAGCGCAGCACACGTGATCGGTGAGTATGAGGGTGGGGGATAGGGGGGAGAGAGACCAGGAATTATTTTAAACTATTTAGATCGTTCTGCTGCACATGCTGAGCATGCTCAGTAGAACGTGACGGGAACCGTCAGTGGATTCCGCTGCTTAGCGCACTGCGGCGGAATCCTACGCCATAGACAATCATTACACACCTTGGCGGATGCTAACGGAATCCATCAAGGTGCGTTATTTTAATGACACAAAAACGCTACATACAGCGTTCCTTCTGCCCGACGCTGCGTCAAAATAACGACGCTGCGTCGTGCAGCGGATGCAACGCAGACACTTGCGTTACAGTACGTCGTCCATACAAGTCTATGGAGAATAGCGCAGTGCGTTAATGGACTCCGCTATTCTCCATAGAGGCGGATTGAGCTGAACGCAAGTGTGAAACCGGCCTTACAGCAGACGTATCATTATCTTTCAGGTACAATAACTCCAGTATCCGGCTCAGCGCTGCAGGGACGGCCGTGATGGGGCGACGTAACCTCCCGCTTCGGCCCCACTCTCCCAGCATGGTGGTGGGACGTTCAGTTTGGCTAACGGACGGATGGACCCTCTTGCCCTTCCGCCTTTCCCACAAGTACCGGCAGATAACGCCTCAGATAGGGGCGCCCCAATTTCTCCTTACGTCCCCATGACACTGGACATACAGTATATCCCGCTGCAGTGAAGCCCCTTCTGATACCTGTACGTTTCTTCCTTCTTTCCTTCTGTAGCAGGGACCAGGGGAGGGTGAAGGTTTGGGCTTCCTTCACTCCTGTCCCTGTCACCTCCACCCTCTGCACTCCCCTCTGCTCTTCTGCCCCTCCTGGACTCCTCGCTCCTGATCTGCTCTTTACATCAGCATTTCCCCATCTGCACAACTCCTGGCTTTTCTCCCCTCCTGTGCTGGTGAGCCCCCCTCTCTGATAACTCCTGCTGCCCCGTCATCTCCAGGTCCATCCCTTCTCTCTGAGACCCATGACCTCTAGTGGCCGCCGGCCGTATTACACAGGGGAGGGTATATTAATGCAGACAGCCTACAAAGATACAATACATTGCAATTCCATCATTCACCAGCAGAGCAGTGGGGGCGGTAGAGCACTGGTCACCCCATTACACCCTGCTATTGTTATATTGTTACATTTGGTGTATACACAATAGACACTGCACATTGTTACACGTTATACAATGTTTCTTTTTTATTCCATTGTTCGATGTCTCCAGATGTGGAAAGTAAATGAAGTAAGAAGCGGCGGAGCTGGAGCCGCAGATAACGGCTGAAGGACGACCGTGGCCGGAGCCGCCGCCGGGGATTTCACCGTCTGTCTGTTATTCCTCACTCTTTGGTATTGGGGGATCTCTTTGGGATTCTGACTCTGTTTATCTGAACGTCAATAAATCGCCCCGAGACACAAAACCAATCACTCAGAATGAATGGCCGGGAATCTCATTGCTTTCCTAGAACGGACGAGCCGGGAGCTGCCGAGAGCTCAAATAACAAGGGAAGAGGTATGACTGAGGTCCTCGGCTCCTACAGACGGACACGAGCGCTGCAGACAGTCATCAGCGGATTCAATAGTGTCCTCTACTAATCAGAGGGTCCTCATCTCACTACCACTCCCATCCGGCAGGACCGCTGCAGACAGTCATCAGCATATTCAATAGTGTCCTCTACTAATCAGAGGGTCCTCATCTCACTACCACTCTCATCCAGCAGGACCGCTGCAGACAGTCATCAGCATATTCAATAGTGTCCCCTACTAATCAGAGGATCCTCACCCCACTATCACTCCCATCCAGCAGGACCGCTGCAGACAGTCATCAGCGGATTCAATAGTGTCCTCTACTAATCAGAGGGTCCTCACCCCACTATCACTCCCATCCAGCAGGACCGCTGCAGACAGTCATCAGCGGATTCAATAGTGTCCTCTACTAATCAGAGGGTCCTCACCCCACTATCACTCCCATCCAGCAGGACCGCTGCAGACAGTCATCAGCGGATTCAATAGTGTCCTCTACTAATCAGCGTCCTCATCCCACTAACACTTACATCCTGCAGCAACAGACACGTCAGAATACCTCTAGGAAAGTAGTAGAGGGAACAGCTGAAGTCTAAGGGCGGCTTTGCACGTTGCGACATCGCACGTGCGATGTCGGTGGGGTCAAATCGAAAGTGACGCACATCCGGCATCACTTTCGACATCGTACTGTGTAAATGCTAGATGATACGATGAACGAGCGCAAAAACGTCGTTATCGTATCATCGTTACATTCACCGACATTTCCATAATGCCGGTGCAGCGACAGGTACGATGCTGTTCCTCGCTCCTGCGGTAGCGCACATCGCTGTGTATGAAGCCGCAGAAGCGAGGAATATCTCCTTACCTGCCGCCGGCGGCTATGCGGAAGGACATAGGTGGGCGGGATGTTTACATCCTGCTCATCTCCGCCCCTCCGCCGCTATTGGCCGCCTGCCGTGTGACGTCGCTATGACACCGCACGACCCGCCCCCTTAGGAAGGAGGCGGGTCGCCGGCCAGAGCGTCGTCGCAGGGCAGGTGAGTGCATGTGAAGCCGGCGTAGCGATAATGTTCACTACGCCAGCTATCACACGATATCGTGACGGGGGCGGGGACTATCGCGTGCGACATCGCAGCATCGGCTTGCGATGTCGCAACGTGCAAAGCCGCCCTAAGAAGTGGACGGAGCAGCTCCAGACAATATGCAGGCGTTTACAGGACTATTTGAGTCCATTTGACCTTTGGAGGATGTGGACACCTTCAGGGGCATATTTTATATTTTTTATTTGATAGTTGTTTTTTTTCTACAGGGTTGCATTAAATATTGGGCAACTTTTGACTTTTTACCGTTATTTCTTTCCCTGCACATTCCTGTCTGCAGAAGTGAGTATTCTGAGAATCACTCAGCGAGCGGCTTCTCACAGGAGTTTGAAATTGTCTCTTTTTTTCTGAACGCCTTCAAATGGATTTTTGCCCATAATAAAGTTCAGCTCAGCCTTGATGTGATCAGAAATGAGTGAAGATCAGACCTGAGAAAAAGAGAAAAGTTACAAATGACAGAGACAGCTCACTGATAGATCCTCATTTAACTCATTCTGCAGTCATCAATAGACACAGGGGCTATAGAAAGCGAATTGCTACACTGTTTTATGAAACCCTCTTGAAAACATTATCTTAAGCTAAAATGCATGCATTTCAGAAAAAAATGTCCCCCAAAGGCATCGGTATCAGTTTTATCCCTCTGCTATAAGATGACATATACTATAGAAGTGTCAGAGAGGTCGTTCCGGTAAATCATGGTGTGTGGCGGAACGTTCCGCTCATTCAAGCGTTCTCCAGCATTTTTCACCCCAGAAATTATTGATTTGAACCTTTTTACATTTGTATCAGCATTGGCTAAAAAGCAAATTCTTTCCTGGTGTTTAAAGGGAACCCTTCAGGATGATTCTACTATTAAGGCTAGGGGCCCACTTTGCGTTCTTCTACTTGCAGTTTATAACGCACGTTTTGGGCTTAATTGATTTGACCAAAGTTGCCTTTTTCAGAAATTTAGTGCTGAAAACGCATGCGTATTTGCCGCGTATTTGATGCGTTTTCTCCTGCGTTCTGATAGTTGCGTTTTGAACGTAAAGACACTGCTTAATAAAGTTTAAATAGTCAAATTCTTTGAAAAAATGGGAAGAAAAGAATCAAATCTATATTCATAGAAAAAATCATTAAATTATATTTTATTCATTAAATTATTGCGGTAAGATGATATTTTATTTAAAAATAGCAAAAAAGTATTATTTTCCTTAATTTAATTGTCGGATTATGTGTGTGTGTAAAGGAACATATGAAATCATTATTTTGAAGTCCAAAACGCATATTTTCTGCACTGAAAAAGCAGGTAAAATGCAGAAATTTGCTGGAATCTTGGTTTTTGCCATTTCTCATTGACTTCAATGTTAGCAAAACGCACCCAAAATGGCAAAAACAATTGACTGCTGCTTCTTTGAACGCATGGTTTTTGCCACAAAATATGCAAATTAAACGCAGCGTTTAGAAACGCAAAGTGGGGTCGGAAAATCCACTTTTTCCATAGACTTTGCTGGAAAATCAAAACGCATGCCTTTTGGCAAGAAAAAAGTGCTTCCCAAAACGGACCTAAAACGCAGGTAAAAATGCAAAGTGGGTCCCTAGCCTAAATCTAGTGGCACGAGCCCCGGAACAGTAACACAGAAGATATCTGTTGTAGAAATTCAATGTGCAAGAGCTGAGAATCAAAATCTGGAGAAGAAAAACATGCAAATTAGCCTGAAATATTGATGGGGGGGGTCTATATTCTGCAAATGAAAAGACCCCCCCACAATACACATTATGGCTGATTTGCATTTGTCCCAAAGCTCAATTTCTCAGGGCTGCACATCGCATTAGTACAAGACAAACCTCATATTTATCACTGTTAGGGCTATATACTATATAGGACTTATCTCCTTAAAGAGAATTCTCCAGAACTAGTGATGAGGCAGGAAAAATAACAAAGACGTAACACTCCTTACAGCTTGGATCATTTGCACTAATAGAAGTATGGCTGCTGTATACATTACATAGGATGAAGAGCGGCTGTGGACGGGCGTCACTACCTGGTATCTGTAATGTCCTGGATGTGGATTCACTGGGCCGTGCACCGGACTCCTCCAGTGAGGCAACCCAGAGGTAACCCCTATACAGGGACTGTCCGATCACCCCACCAGAGGGCCTAGATGCACGGCAGCCGGAACACTAGGGGTACGAGTCCTTCAGGGGTTTGCAGGGAATGTCTCTGAGTCCAAAGGCACCGTGGGCAGGATGGATGGCGGGAACCGGGTTCAGGTGCCGGGTAGGAACAGCAGACGGGGTCCGGGTCCAGTGAGCCATGCAGGCGGAGGTGCCAGGTGGAGTCGGGGATCGGTGACGGGAATGGCTGACAGAAGATGACGGGATCCTCAGCAGACGGTCAGCAGGACACTTCCTGGAGAACCGGTAGTCAGGACCAGCGGACGGAGTCTGTGGACGAGACAGGGTTAATGGAGAGTCAAAGCACAAGGGGACCTGAGCACCTAGCTTGGGGAACACGTTGATCAGGCACCGCCCACCAGAAAAGGGAAGTCTTATATACCCTGCACCTGTATCTTGTCATATCCTGTTCCCGGGACGCTGGCCCTTTAAGACAAGGTGAGTGAGCGCGCGCGCGCACCCTAATGCGCATGCGCGAAGCTCGGGTGCCGGAGGCCAGTACAGGACGTTGTGAAGGAGATGCAGGGGAGCCAGACCGCGTGCCCTGGATCGCAGGAGGATGCCGGAGCTGGCAGGCGGGAGGCATGGAGGACACAGAGGAGGGGGAGTGAGAGGAGCAGCCGCGGGCAGAGGGACCGGGGGCCGGAGCGGTGAGTGGCAGGCGGTGTCGGGGACCAGGAAGCGTGACAGTATCATAGAGGAAAGTATTTTTACCTTTAGCATTGAGAACATTCATACAAAGTTCCTTATTATCTGCGCTGGGGCTGGGGATGAGCCTCTTCTGTTTCTTTTGCTTATTAAACAAGATTGTATCTAATGTTGAGAATTGTTTCTTATTGTGAAACTCCTGGATACAAAGAATTACAAAAAGAAACAAAACAATCGGTAACTCAGTGAGAGCTTGAAGAATTAAGTGATTGCATAATATAAAGTGTGACGACAGAATTCTTAACTTTCTAGTGCCATAAATTAAATTTTTAATCTTCGCTGTGGACGACTGTTTTCCAGGCTTCATTCCTATTTGGAGTTTGCACAAGGTTCTTGGGGGAATCGTTCAAACCGAGGAGGGGAGCGTCCATAATTCTGATGGTTCATTCCCAGTATGGCTCATTCTGCTTCCAGAGAAATTGCTTCTTCCAGGTAAAGGGATTATTTAGGGTCATCGAGGCAAAAGTCGACATAAGCACAATCATTCCAAATCCTCTTCAAATACTTAAAACTTGGTTCTGTATATATGGTAATGTGCTGATAGTGGTTCTGGTGCTGTATTCATGTAAGTAGCCCTGTAATAAAAATTGCAGATGTTGCAATGGATTCAGTATGGCAATGTGACCCTTGGACCAAAATATGTTTAAAAATTCCAACACATGCACTTGAAAGATAAGGGTTCTGTTTTAACGTAGAGACGACCGAATCTTTTGAAATTTGAAATCACTTGATCAGACAAATTATTTCCAAAAATGTGATTTCTACCAAATAAACTTGAAACAAATCGCAAAACTCTGAGGTTTCCTAGGACTGTATCCAACTCTGTGATGCAAACACAGTCCTTGTAATCTCAAAGTGACCTGACTATGGAAACAGATGATAACACGAGAGTTACCAACAACCTTTTTAACAAGATCCTGCACTAACAGACTTGTTATAGTTTTTAAACTTAAAATATTGTCCAGAAATTATCCCCCATAGTCATTTATGATTAGGCAGATCGTTTTGTGCAGAATACTGACTCAAATTGATGATGTCTCTGTCAGAGGTAACTTCAATCTGTTGAGACTTAGATGAGTGATATGCTTTATTCCATAACACCCTCCTCTTCCACCCCACTAATATGCTTGCCAGAGGCAAAGGAGGCCAAATGTGACCTGCGGTGTGAACTGCTACTGCCTGGACAACTGGTGCTGGTTGTGGTAGTTGTGCTTTTGGCTTTTTTTTGTATTTTTAAAAAAACAATAATTTTTCCAGCACCCATGATGGCACCACGAGAGCGGGGATCCGGCCTTCAAGGACAGGAAACCTCCAGAATAAAAAGGGGCGGCACCTCTCCCCGCTTCAGTTGGTTTCCTGTCCTTGAACAGGGAGCCTCCAGGGATCCACTAGATCCAGGATGGTCCTGATGGGCCGAAAATTCAAATCTGGCAGTGGCACGGGTGCTGCTGCGGTCGGCCGAGGTGCTGTGGAGCTGCCGCAGCGGACCCACGGGGGTCAGGCCTGCGTGCGGCACACCATTCTCCGGTGATGCCATGACGGATTCCAGGCGCGGGGACGTGGTGTGGAGCCTGCGAGGACCAGGTAAGGGCCAGTCGACCACAGTGCTCTCCCACTGCAGCAAACCCACGGGGGTCCCGTCTGCGCGTGGGCTCCCTCTCTCCTCCCCCCCTCTCCTTACCACGTAGCACCGGGCACCAGGGGCTGGGATGGAGGGGGCTGCTGCTGTGCTTCCCTGCGGTGGTGTCCTCGCGGCTGTAGACACTGGCGCTTCCGGGTATTGGAGCGCCATGTTGTGTGTGGCAGGCGGGGGTGTCCGGGCAGTGTGCAGTGCGTCCTTTCCTATTGGACGCGAGGTGGGACATCATCTCCCGGAAATAGTGGGGAGGGGTTGCCAAAAAACGAGCAGCAATCTTCCCAATGGTGTCTGTGCTCAGTACCATGGCTGACAAGCGGTCGGCTGTGTCTCCTTCGCCTCCCTCCTCTCCAAAGCCTCCCTCTTATCCAGATACTGCCTCCCAGAAGCGGCAGCAGAGTGGTAAGCAGGATGGCAGTGTCACCAGCTCTGGAGCCCAGCGGGGGATGACTGATGATCGGTCCTGCAAGCGGAAGGACCCTGGTACCCCTGACAGGAAAAGACCCTCTAAAGGAGGGAAGTCAGATGATGTCCCTGCTGACCCGGTTCATAATAGACCTAAGAAATGTCAATCCAAGTCCAAGCATAAAGAATGTGCCTTGTGCAGTAAGGAATTATCCGGTTCCTGGACTAAGAGGCTGTGCAGGGCTGCATTCAGCAGACTTTGTCAGAGGAACAGCTGGGATTTACCTCCGATCTCCGGTCCATCATACGGGAAGAGGCCAGGGACTCCCTCCGATCCCTGTCTAGGGCGCAGAGCGCTGGGGCTTCTAAACCCCCTTCGCCTACCCACGAGGACTCTGATAGGGAATGTGATTCCTCTGGCTCTACTTCCCGCTCCTCTTCAGATAGTGACTCAGGAGGTCGCCAGTGCTTCCCGATTGAAAATATGAAGAAATTGGTTAAGGCTGAACGGACCACTATGGGCATCCCGGATAAGAAACCTGAAAAATCTATACAGGATCGGATGTTCGGGGGCATGGAGCAGAAAAAACGGCGCTCCTTCCCGGTGGTGGATAGAGTACAAGCTTTAATTACCAGGGAATGGAAGAAACCTGATAAGAAGCGTTCCCTTCCAGGCGCCTTTAAGAGGAAATATCCATTTGAGGAGGCCTCCTGCTCCACCTGGGATAAGGCTCCGTGTGCTCTGTACGTTCTGCGCGCTCTGCTCTGTGTGCTCTGTGCGTTCTGCACGCTCTGCTCTGTGTGCTCTGTGCGTTCTGCGCGCTCTGCTCTGTGCGTTCTGCGCGCTCTGCTCTGTGTGTTCTGCGCGCTCTGCTCTGTGTGCTCTGTGCGTTCTGTGCGCTCTGCTCTGTGTGCTCTGTGCGTTCTGCGCGCTCTGCTCTGTACGTTCTGCGCGCTCTGCTCTGTGTGCTCTGTGCGTTCTGCGCGCTCTGCTCTGTGCGTTCTGCGCGCTCTGCTCTGTGTGTTCTGCGCGCTCTGCTCTGTGTGCTCTGTGCGTTCTGCGCGTTCTGCTCTGTGTGCTCTGTGCATTCTGCGCGCTCTGCTCTATGCATTCTGTGCGCTCCGTACGCTCTGTGCGCTCTGTGCGCTTTGTACAATCTATGCGTTCTGTGCGCTCCGTACGCTCTGTGTGTTCTGTGCGCTCTGTACAATCTATGCCTTCTGTGCGCTCCGTACGCTCTGTGCGCTCTGTGCGCTCTATACAATCTATGCGTTCTGTGCGCTCCGTACGCTCTGTGTGTTCTGTGCGCTCTGTACAATCTATGCGTTCTGTGCGCTCCGTACGCTCTGTGCGTTCTGTGCGCTCTGTACAATCTATGCGTTCTGTGCGCTCCGTACGCTCTGTGCGTTCTGCGCGCTCTGCTCTGTGCGTTCTGCGCGCTCTGCTCTGTGTGTTCTGCGCGCTCTGCTCTGTGTGCTCTGTGCGTTCTGCGCGCTCTGCTCTATGCATTCTGTGCGCTCCGTACGCTCTGTGCGCTCTGTACAATCTATGCGTTCTGTGCGCTCCGTACGCTCTGTGCGCTCTGTACAATCTATGCGTTCTGTGCGCTCCGTACGCTCTGTGCGCTCTGTACAATCTATGCGTTCTGTGCGCTCCGTACGCTCTGTGCGTTCTGTTCTCAGCCAATTCTAGAGATTCCATATTCCTCCATCTTCATAAACCTGACTATAATGTACAGTTTCACTTCATGTAACAATACCCTGTATTTTTCTTCGCCGCCCCCTCGAGCACCACGGAGACTCGTTCATTTACATGTCAGTGATGAAAGTTGCTTTATTTTTCCTCTTCTGACAATTTTAATGTTAACTGCTGCGTTTCAGGACCGTCGCGATATGAAGATTGATTATTGCATGGAGGCAATGGAGCGTTCCTAGGAGAACAGGATACAATTACCAGCAATGGGGTCCCTATTATAAGCCGCAGAGAAGGGTCATTAATTGTGCACATGATAAATACGTCCTGATTTTATACATTGAACATATAGAAACATGTCATTATTAAACCATTAGCGCTTTCCAGCCGTCGCGCTCCGCGCTAAGCGTGCAATTTGTCTATTTTTGGATCGAGAATTCATCATAGTAGAATGGTTGAAAATAATATAATTGGGGAATGGACTGAATTCAAAGACGACCGGCGCCGACTTATGAAGACGAGAGAAGAATATTTTATATCCACTCCTCCAAACTTAAACTGTAACATCAGGAAGGAAAAGTCGTGGAAATATGGCTGGAGACATTACTGATCTGTAAATGATGATGACTACCTGTGGAGTCTGAGCAGAAATCCATCTGTTATCACTGAGGTTATTAATGCTCGGAGGAAGGTTCTGCTGCTAATTGTACAAATCATCAGGATTCCCTACTGGCAGCTCTTGTGAAATCACAGATGGATGACATCTCCAATGTGCTTGATGGAGACAAGTCCAGAGATGCTGCAGCCATGGGAGACAAGTCTGGAGATGCCGCAGCCATGGGAGACAAGTCTGGAGATGCTGCAGCCATGGGAGACAAGTCCAGAGATGCTGCAACCAGGGGAAACAAGTCTGGAGATGCTGCAGCCATGGGAGACAAGTCCGGAGATGCTGCAGCCATGGGAGACAAGTCCAGAGATGCTGCAGCCATGTGAGACAAGTCCAGAGATGCTGCAGCCATGGGAGGCAAGTCCAGAAATGCTGCAGCAATGGGAGACAAGTCCAGAGATGCTGCAACCAGGGGAAACAAGTCTGGAGATGCTGCAGCCATGGGAGACAAGTCCGGAGATTCTGCAGCCATGGGAGACAAGTCCGGAGATTCTGCAGCCATGGGAGACAAGTCCAGAGATGCTACAGCCATGGGAGGCAAGTCCAGAAATGCTGCAGCAATGGGAGGCAAGTCCGGAGATGCTGCAGCCATGGAAGAAAAGTCCAGAGATGCTGCAGCCATGGGAGACAAGTCCAGAGATGCTGCAGCCATGGGAGACAAGTCTGGAGATGCTGCAGCAATGGGAGACAAGTCCAGAGATGCTGCTACCATGGAAGACAAGTCTGGAGATGCTGCAGCAATGGGAGACAAGTCTGGAGATGCTGCAGCCATGGGAGACAAGTCTGGAGACGCTGCAGCCATGGGAGACACGTCTGGAGACTCTGCAGCCATGGGAGACACGTCTTGAGACTCTGCAGCAATGGGAGACAAGTCTAGAGATGCTGCAGCCATGGGAGACACGTCCAGAGATGCTGCAGCCACGGGAAACACGTCTGGAGACTCTGCAGCCATGGGAGACAAGTCTGGAGATGCTGCAGCCATGGGAGACAAGTTCAGAGATTCTGCAGCCATGGGAGACAAGTCCAGAGATGCTACAGCCATGGAAGACAAGTCTGGAGACACTGCAGCCAGAGGAGACAAGTCTGGAGATTCTACAGCCAAAGGAGACAAGTCTGGAGACACTGCAGGCATGGGAGACAAGTCCAAAGATGATGCAGCTGGTGGAGACCAATCAGGAGATGCTGCATCAATAGGGACAGGTTTAGGCCATGCAGACTGCTAACAGTAGTACAAGGAACATGCAGCTTGGAGATGCTATGAGGAAAAATGGAAGCTGGGACACTTTAGAGAAGTGGTTGCGTCACTGGTTCCACCACCAAATAAATCTAATGCTGAGCTGTTAGTGCACCTGGAATGATGACTAGAGGGGTCCGACTACTGTTTTCATTTGTATTGTGCCTCCCCAATAACAGATTGGAGCCAGTGTGGCTTCAAAGGAGAACAAAGATGTCAGAAATGGGGTATGGGGTATTTCCCTTTACTACTTGAAAGCAAATTCCGGAATTGGGTGAAGTAACGCAGGAGATGCTGAAATGTTTCCACCAGACCTGTTCTCTGTTTATGTTTCACTCCTAATGTGAATGAGGCCTAAGAGGTGCTGAGATGTGGCACCAAATGTGTCCATGGACAAAGTGTGGCGCTGTGTCCATTGCTTACCCCCCGGAGAGCCTCACTGACGTCCCCGTGTTTCTGCTGCTGATGATATTACTGGTAACTTTATTACCTTTTTCTCTGCTGATTACGGTGATTATTATCCCATAAACAATAGATTTATACAGAATAAATGCTGCCGAGAAGCTTCACCCGTGGAATCTGAACCTGCGAGTGTCCGATATCCAGGAGGATGGAGGCCTGATAACATCATCAGATGATAATCACTGCCCGGGACGGCTGTCAGCGGCAGCGGGGAGTGACAGCTCGCGGTCTGCGCTGCACCCACAGGGGATACTCAGCTTCTGGACTTTGCTATTTGATCCTGGTTCGTTCTGGGAAACAGATTAAAAGATAACAATGTAGAATCTGGTGCGGAGGACGCGGAGACGGAGGATGGAGACGTCAGCAGGAAAATGTGTGAGAACACAGCGCAAAATGTGCAGATGAAAAGTACAAAACATTCTACACCTCTGTCCGGTAAATCGATGTCAGTAATTGTGGGGGTTTAGGTGGCGGTTAATGTACACGGCGCTGGTGATGGGAGCGGGAGCTGCAGAAATCACCTTGTTACCAGATGAAGAATGATTGCAGGTGATTGTCTGCAGCCGGACAGGATTCTGCCCCAGTCACCAGCAGATGGTGATGGGTATTATCGGTAATCCCTGTATCTCTTTGAATTTCTCATCAAACATTTTTCGCATTAAACAAAGGAAGGAAGGAAATGTCCAAAAATTATCCCCACGGAGTCATTATGGGATGTTATAACAGAACAGAAGACCCTAGAAAAGCGTAATTAGTCCTCAGAAGTCCCCTATTGGGTAAATCAGCTTCTTGTGATCAGTGCATTTATTTATTTTTCTTATCTAAATCTATATAAAAAATAACTATAATTAGACGTCATTGTGAAGTTGGGTACTCGGTCCCGGGCGTGCGGTGCGCAGTGGGGAACAGTCGTGGTCGCGGCTCGGTGCCGTAGCCCTTGGGATGCCGTCCCTCAGAAAAAGGGGTGAAAAATAAAAGTAAAAGGGGAAAAATACAAGCGTTCTCGACTACGCCACTTGCGGTGTGCGGCCAGGTCATTGGGGCCGCCGCTGCAGGGTTCTGCTGGGGCTGATGGAGTGGAGCAGCTTAGGTGTTTGAGCCCTCCACAAGCAGGACAGGCCCCAGCAGTGAATGATGGAGGTTGTAGTGGGAAACAGTCTGTGTGAGTGCACGGGGCGATAATGAAACAGTCCACACCAGTATTGCAGTTTTAACTTGCCTTGCCTTTACTTTTGGTACTTGCACCCGCTGGTGCCGGTTCTAGGTGTTCCCACTCTCCTTGTTGCCAGCTGTGACCTGGGTTGGCTGTCCTCCGTGCACACTTGTTGTGATTGGACTCCCGTGGCCTGGAGCCACTTGGGAGTCCCTTCTCTTTACACTTGGTCCTATTGCAAGCAGCCTGGACTATTTATGGGGTTCAGTCCCCGGTCCCCTCTTTGCTGCTGATGCTTCAGGCTCTTCGGGTTGGCGATAGACTCTTGAGATCTTCTCGCCCGGCAGAGTTAACAGCTGACCATTAAGTGTCCCACTGTCCTAGGGTCTGCACCCCGCCTCGTGCTGAGTCCTGTGAGCCTTGGCTCCAGACTTCCACAGGCGCTCCACGGTCCCTGGAGTCTGCTGCTTCCACAGGCGCCCCGCGGTTCCTGGAGTCTGCTGTTTCCACAGGCGCCCCGCGGTTCCTGGAGTCTGCTGCTTCCACAGGCGCCCCGCGGTTCCTGGAGTCTGCTGCTTCCACAGGCGCCCCGTGGTTCCTGGAGTCTGCTGCTTCCACAGGCGCCCCGCGGTTCCTGGAGTCTGCTGCTTCCACAGGTGCCCCGCGGTCCCTGGAGTCTGCTGCTTCCACAGGCGTCCCGCGGTCCCTGGAGTCTGCTGCTTCCACAGGTGCCCCGCGGTCCCTGGAGTCTGCTGCTTCCACAGGCGTCCCGCGGTCCCTGGAGTCTGCTGCTTCCACAGGCGTCCCGCGGTCCCTGGAGTCTGCTGCTTCCACAGGTGCCCCGCGGTCCCTGGAGTCTGCTGCTTCCACAGGCGCCCCGCGGTTCCTGAAGTCTGCTGCTTCCACAGGCGTCCCGCGGTTCCTGGAGTCTGCTGCTTCCACAGGCGCCCCCCGGTTCCTGGAGTCTGCTGCTTCCACAGGCGCCCCGCGGTTCCTGGAGTCTGCTGCTTCCACAGGCGCCCCGCGGATCCTGGAGTCTGCTGCTTCCACAGGCGCCCCGCGGTTCCTGGAGTCTGCTGCTTCCACAGGCGCCCCGCGGATCCGGGAGTCTGCTGCTTCCACAGGCGCCCCGCGGTTCCTGGAGTCTGCTGCTTCCACAGGCGCCCCGCGGTTCCTGGAGTCTGCTGCTTCCACAGGCGCCCCGCGGTTCCTGGAGTCTGCTGCTTCCACAGGCATCCCGCGGTCCCTGGAGTCTGCTGCTTCCACAGACGTCCCGCGGTCCCTGGAGTTTGCTGCTTCCACAGACGTCCCGCGGTCCCTGGAGTCTGCTGCTTCCACAGACGTCCCGCGGTCCCTGGAGTCTGCTGCTTCCAGAGGCGTCCCGCGGTTTCTGGAGTCTGCTGCTTCCATAGGCGCCCCACGGTTCCTGGAGCCTGCTATTTCCACAGGTGTCCCACGGTTCCTGGAGTCTGCTACTACCACAGGCGCCCCATGGTCCCTGGAGAATGCTGCTTCCACAGGCGCCCCACGGTTCCTGGAGTCTGCTGCTTCCACAGGCTCCCCGCGGTTCCTGGAGTTTGCTGCTTCCACAGGCGCCCCGCGGTTCCTGGAGTCTGCTGCTTCCACAGGCGCCCCACGGTTCCTGGAGCCTGCTACTTCCACAGGTGTCCCACGGTTCCTGGAGTCTGCTACTTCCACAGGCGCCCCATGGTCCCTAGAGTCTGCTGCTTCCACAGGCTCCCCGCGGTCCCTGGAGTCTGCTGCTTCCACAGGCGCCCCGCGGTCCCTGGAGTCTGCTGCTTCCACAGGCGCCCCGCGGTTCCTGGAGTCTGCTGCTTCCACAGGCGCCCCGCGGTCCCTGGAGTTTGCTGCTTCCACAGGCGTCCCGCGGTCCCTGGAGTCTGCTGCTTCCACAGGTGCCCCGCGGTCCCTGGAGTCTGCTGCTTCCACAGGCGCCCCGAGGTCCCTGGAGTCTGCTGCTTCCACAGGCTCCCCGCGGTTCCTGGAGTCTGCTGCTTCCACAGGCGCCCCGCGGTTCCTGGAGTCTGCTGCTTCCACAGGCGTCCCGCGGTTCCTGGAGTCTGCTGCTTCCACAGGCGTCCCGCGGTCCCTGGAGTCTGCTGCTTCCACAGGTGCCCCGCCGTCCCTGGAGTCTGCTGCTTCCACAGGCGTCCCGCGGTCTCTGGAGTCTGCTGCTTCCACAGGCGTCCCGCGGTCCCTGGAGTCTGCTGCTTCCACAGGCGCCCCGCGATTCCTGGAGTCTGCTGCTTCCACAGGCGTCCCGCGGTCCCTGGAGTCTGCTGCTTCCACAGGCGCCCCGCGGTTCCTGGAGTCTGCTGCTTCCACAGGTGCCCCGCGGTCCCTGGAGTCTGCTGCTTCCACAGGCGTCCCGCGGTTCCTGGAGTCTGCTGCTTCCACAGGCGTCCCGCGGTCCCTGGAGTCTGCTGCTTCCACAGGCGCCCCGCGGTCCCTGGAGTCTGCTGCTTCCACAGGCGCCCCGCGGTTCCTGGAGTCTGCTGCTTCCACAGGCGCCCCGCGGTCCCTGGAGTCTGCTGCTTCCACAGGCGTCCCGCGGTCCCTGGAGTCTGCTGCTTCCACAGGCTCCCCGCGGTTCCTGGAGTCTGCTGCTTCCACAGGCGTCCCGCGGTCCCTGGAGTCTGCTGCTTCCACAGGCGTCCCGCGGTTCCTGGAGTCTGCTGCTTCCACAGGCGCCCCGCGGTCCCTGGAGTCTGCTGCTTCCACAGGCGCCCCGCGGTTCCTGGAGTCTGCTGCTTCCACAGGCGTCCCGCGGTCCCTGGAGTCTGCTGCTTCCACAGGCGTCCCGCGGTTCCTGGAGTCTGCTGCTTCCACAGGCGCCCCGCGGTCCCTGGAGTCTGCTGCTTCCACAGGCGTCCCGCGGTCCCTGGAGTCTTACACTTCCACGGTCCCTGGAGTCCTGGTTCCGTACTCCACAGTCCCTCACTTCTTTTACAGCTCTCCGGTGTTACTTCAGGTCTTTTCTGTACTTTTCGCTCTTTGCTCCTCACACTTTCCTCTACTCCTTCCTTCACACTCCTCGACTTCACTTCTTTCTTACCAACCAACCACTGGCCCCTCCCCCTCACTGGTCTCTGCTTACAGATTGGGTAGCTACTTTCCAATCAGTGCCCATCCCTTTACCTGTTGCTAGGCAGTCTCCCAGTCTGGTGTTGGGGTTGTGTATGTGGCCTGAGGGGGCTGGTGTACTGGCCGCCATGGATATTCCGGGATTTGGGTTTCCGCTGGTTACATTTGTGGCACCTGGTACCGCAGGGGTGCTGCATCATGAAAGTTTCATACAGGATGGATGAGTCCCGGGGAAGGTTCACGGCGCTGTACACACAGGACAAATCTTCCCACGCTCATAATAAGCTCCAGATGTTGTCTCCAGCACATGGCTAATGTGTATGTACCCCCCCAATGCATGCAAATTAGCCATGTATAGTGCCAAAGCGACACGGGCCCCTCTGCTCTGCTCCTCTGTGACTAGGGCCCGGTGAAGAGAGGGGCCCGGCCCGGATAGGGCTTAATAAAAGCAAAGTAATTAAACTGAGCTCAGCCCCCCCCCTTCACTAAAAGTTACAGAACCTCTCCGTGTCCAATCATGGGGCTTCCTTTTTATGTAAATCTCTGCTATTTTTCACTATTTCCAATCATCATGGAGCAGTGAATTTCCATCCCATAATTTCAGTATCAGAGCAGAATCCGGCCCGGCGCCCCCTGCTGCTCCATCTGGGTGAATGCCTCTTTCTCCGTGCTCGCTGTATTTCTGCATGAATTTCTGTTCCCTCTAGTCCCCCCCATGGTAGCGACTCTTCCCCCCATGGTGCGTGTTGCGCCCCTTCTGGTCTTGGCACAGTTTGGGTGATCCGTGATTATGTGCAGATGTTTGGCTGCTCAGAGCTACCTCAGCTGGTGAATGGCAGAATCTGCGCAGTCTGAGCCTCCTGGTGCCTGTTATCTGCAGGAAGCATCAGATCAGGATCTCACAAGCAGCGAAACCTCAGAAATCAGCAGTAATTATGGAGGGAAGAAGGTGCAGAGGCCGGGGTCAGAGGCCACTGGTGCCCGCCGGAGATCCGCCTTGGATGAAGCCCTGGACTGGTGCCCTCCTGACGGCACCGAGGATAATGGGTTAATTCAGCTCTGAAGCAACAAGAAACCTTCCATGTGGTTCAGCTGTGGAAACCATCAGCAAGTCTGAGCCTTCACCATGGAGCTGTCACTGGAGGACGCCGGCAGCCTCCCACTGTTCTCCTAAATACGGTTTATAAGACATTAATCGCCTTATTATGTGGTGCTGATATGGTGCCGACATATAACACAGTGCAGTACACGGAGGGGAAAGCATCAGGCTTTGTATCAGTAAACTGTCTCCAGTTTTGTTCCGTGGCATTTCTGCTACTTTTGACTTTTTGCCATTTTTTGCTTTGGCCACTTTTATAAAGTGGATGTAAAAGTGCGAGTGCTCGGGTCCAAAAACGGGGGATCAATTTATGAAGGAACACATTAAAAAAGGTCCATTTCTCCACCCAGTTCTGGGGACTCAGAAGTGTCCGATGTGAAGGAGCCGCAAATGTATCAACCCTCGAGCAACGCGTCCATCAGTTATTACATGATGCAACCCAAACCCCAGCGAAAAGCAAAGAACTCCTCCTGAGGAATTGTCTCCAAATGTATCCAGGTCAGGGGAGTGTTCACACTGGGAAAGCAAAGACGGAACCTCCATTCCCTCTCAGCAAGCAGAGGTCTGGAAAATCATGTGGAATTGAAGAATAAAAAACTCCACAAAAGCTGTGGAATCAATGTAGATTGTGAGCCCCAAAGGGGCAGTGATGGCGATGTCTGTGAAGCGCTATGGCATATGATGGCGATATAAGCAAAATACCAACCTCTGATATTGGCTGTATATGTAACCTCTGAATAATACAGCACTGCGGAATATGTTGCCGCTATAGAAATAACGTTATTATTCATTTTGGGAGTTTTGCCTGTCAGTTCTCAGGCTGCAGATTCAGAGTTATGCCCTTCGTAATGGATTTGGTGCAACTTTCAGCCAAAATATCAGGACACTTCTATCATTTTGTGGCCTTGTCTATTCCACCAGCCCTCATAGGTTTTCAATCCACTGAACAAACTGATGTAAGGCCCTGTGCACACAGTACGTTTTTTATGCAGTTTTGGTGCAGTTTGTAGCCCATATCTGCATGCCTATCCTTATGCCGGTAACAGAGAGAGGTAGAAACCGGGTTCTTCAAAGCCGCGCCAATGATCACCAGCCAAAGGATCAGATCAATGAAGCTTTATTGTTGCAGCGGTCTACGCGTTTCAGGAGCCCTGCTCCCTTCCTCAGGACCATCAGATACAAGCATCGCGCTATTCCCTTCATTTGCTGCGTGGAGGTGACAGGAGCGGCGGTGTATTCTGCAGCTCCGGTCACCTTCATGCAGCACAGCTAGAAGCGACGCTGGACCATCCTGGATTACGCTGGACATGGAGGGCTTTTTCGGGCTTATAAAATTGGTGAACAAGGCAATTTGTTAGTGTTTTTTTTTCTAATAAAGGATTGTTCGGATGTGTGTGTTTATTTACTGTAATTTACAGATTAATCATGGAAGGTATCTCAGGGAGACGCCTGACATGATTAATCTAGGACTTATTGGCAGCTATGGGCTGCCAATAACTCCTTATTACCCCGATTTGCCAACGCACCAGGGCAAATCGAGAAGAGCCGGGTACAGTCCCAGAACTGTCGCATCTAATGTATGCGGCAATTCTGGGCGGCTGCTGACTGATATTGTTAGGCTGGGGGGCTCCCCATAACGTGGGGCTCCCCATCCTGAGAATACCAGCCTTCAGCCGTATGGCTTTATCTGGATGGCATTAAAATTGGGGGGGACCGCACGCCGTTTTTTTTAATTATTTATTTATTTTACTGCACAGTATAGACACGCCCACCGGCTGCTGTGATTGGGTGTAGTGAGACAGCTGTCACTCAGCGTGGGGGGCGTGTCTGACTGCAACCAATCATAGGCGCCGGTGGGCGGGGAAAGCAGGGAATACGAGATTGATTAATGAGCGGCCGGCTTTTTCAAAGTAATTGTTGCCGCGTATTCTCTGCACAGCTGTTCCTCGCTGCGCTGGTGATCGGGGAGCGGTATGAGCCGGGGGAAGAAAAAAACCGAGCGCCAATGTAAGTATGACTGAGAACAGCAGAAAAAAAGGTAAGTATACTGAATTTAATTTAAAAAAAAATAAAAATAAGATCTCTAGTGTAAAAACGCACACGCACGGAACGTGCTGAACACGGACATACTCCGTTGTGGTACGTGCAGGCACGGACCCATAGACTAAAGCGGGTCCGTGCCTGCGTGCTGCCGGCCAAAAACAGACATGTCGTCCGTGCAGAAAAGCGCACACACGTACTTATCACACGGACACACATTCCGTGTGATTTTACGTGTGTGTGCCATCTACCATTGAATAACATGGGTCTCCGTGTGTACGTGTCTCCGGTACGTGCAAATACATACTGCACACGTACAAAAAAAACGGATGTGTGTTGCGGGTCTAAAGCAGTCATAGTTTTGTGTTCCTGACACAGAGCTCCAAATCTCCTGCATAGGAAGAGTTACAGTTGTGTCCATTTACTGTCACCACCGGGGGGAGCTCCAGAGCTCAGTGTACACAGTTATACCCACAGTATGCAGTGAGCTCCAGTGCTCCCTCTAGTGGTGGCTGCAAACAGGCACCATAGGCAGATTTATACCATCTAACTCTTGGGGGTGTTGAATAATCAGGGGCATTTGTACATTTCTTTTTGGCTGTTTTGCATTATATTTGATACATTTGGAAAATCTTAAGCTCTTGAAGCAAATCTTGGAAAAAACTTGCAGCTTTTTCCCATTTTTACAAAAGTTGAAAACTCTAACTGTTTTTCAACCCTTTTCATAGCCTCACACCTTTCAAAAGTGTAACGAAAGGTGTAAAGTCACAAAAGTTGCAAATTTGTGTAGTAAAAATCATCTGTGCCGGCATTTTTGGCTTTTTGTTCACAGAAAACTGACAAAATAGCGTCAGGCAGCCTAATGCAGGACAGTGTCCATCTATCTGAAGCTCTTTATTTTTCTCTACAATTCCTTATTCTGTATTTCTTTCTTATCTGGATGAATGAATCTAATCCCCGATCTGCAGTAAAGACTGGAAGTTAAACAGTTAAGAGAAGAATCCGCGAGGCCCGGTGTCCCCAGAGGGAGGGATTGTGGAAAGACGCGGAATAGACGAGTATGACATAAGACCGGCAGAAAATGGGGACCCGACACCCCCCTCAGATCACAATCGCTCCAATGTTTCTGCTAATGTAAGAATAGCGCCGGCCGCTGCTAAATGCCCAATGTAAAATGTAATTAAGTTTGTGATTAACGCTCGGTGGATGAGCGTCCGGAGCCGCAGCCTCATTAATCGTCTTTTGTGCGTCTCCCTCCTTCATTAGGTTTTAAATGATTAAAAAAAAAGACTGCAAATATTAACATTTGTGTAAATGTCCTTCAGGAGCGGCGACCTCCGCGCCCAGCGCCATTTATAATGAGAAGCCGCTAATTACACAGGAATGAAAACTCACAGACAAGTCACATCCAGGAAAAAGCCGGCGTATGACGTAAATAACGTCTGAGGTTAATTATAATGTACAGGGCAAAGCAGCACATAAACATGTAAGATGCCACAGAAACCACGGAGGAGGCACCGGGACACGGCCATTGTAGGGACACCACTGCCGGCACTGTGCTACAGACACTGTCTAGCCCTGGTCTAATGACACCATGGCTGGTACTGTACCAAGGACATTGCAGATGGTACTGCTCTTTTGACTGTATGGCTGGTTCTGGTCTGTGGCCTCTATAACTGGTACTGCACTAAACACATTGCAGGTGGTACTGTTCTTTGTACACTATGACTGGGACAATTCTAGGGACACTGTGGCTGGGCTGGTTCTTTGGAAACTAATGCTGGTGCTGTTCTATGGACACTGTATAGGTGGTACTGTTCATTGTACACTTGGCTGGTACTGTTCATTGAACACCATGGATTCTTTGGACAATATTGCTGGTACTGTTCTTTAGACACCATGGCTAGTTCTGTTCTTTGGACTTTATGGCTGATACTATTTTAAAGATACTTTGGCTGATACTGTTCTTTTGACTCTATGGCTGGTACTATTCTTTGGACACTGTGGCTAGTACTGTTCTAGGGACACTAATGCTGGGCTGGTTCTTTTGAAACTAATGCTGATACTGTTCTGGGGACACTGTGGCTGGTAATGTTTTGGGGACACTATGGCTGGTTCTCTTCTAGGGGCACTGCGGCTGGTACTGTTCTAGGGGCACTGCGGCTGGTACTGTTCTTTGGACACTGTGGCTCGTACTGTTCTTTAGACACTATGGCTGGTTCTCTTCTAGGGGCACTGCGGCTGGCACTGTTATTTGGACACTGCGGCTGGTACTGTTCTAGGGACATTGTATGGCTGGGCTGGTTCTTTGGACACTAATGCTCGTACTGTTCTGTGGACACTGTGGCTGGTTCTCTTCTAGGGACACTGCGGCTGGTACTGTTCTTTGGACACTGTGGCTGGTACTGTTCTGGGGACACTGTGGCTGGTACTGTTCTTTGGACACTATGGCTGGTTCTCTTCTAGGGGCACTATGGCTGGTACTGTTCTTTGGACACTGCGGCTCGTATTGTTCTTTGGACACTGCGGCTGGTACTGTTCTAGGGACATTCTATGGCTGGGCTGGTTCTTTGGACACTAATGCTGGTACTGTTCTGGGGACACTGGATGGTTCTCTTCTAGGGGCACTATGGCTGGTACTGTTCTGGGGACACTATGGCTGGTTCTCTTCTAGGGGCACTAATGCTGGTACTGTTCTGGGGACACTGTGGCTGGTTCTCTTCTAGGGACATTATGGCTGGTACTGTTCTTTGGACACTAATGCTGGTACTGTTCTGGGGACACTGGCTGGTTCTCTTTTAGGGGCACTATGGCTGGTACTGTTCTTTGGACACTGTGGCTCGTACTGTTCTTTGGACACTGCGGCTGGTACTGTTCTTTTGACTCTATGGTTGGTACTATTCTTTGGACACGGTGGCTGGTACTGTTCTAGGGACATTCTATGGCTGGGCTGGTTCTTTGGACACTAATGCTGGTACTGTTCTGGGGACACTGTGGCTGGTTCTCTTCTAGGGACACTGTGGCTGGTTCTCTTCTAGGGGCACTATGGCTGGTACTGTTCTTTGGACACTGCGGCTGGTACTGTTCTTTGGACACTGTGTCTGGTACTGTTCTAGGGACATTCTATGGCTGGGCTGGTTCTTTGGACACTAATGCTGGTACTGTTCTTTAGACACTATGGCTGGTTCTCTTCTAGGGACACTATGGCTGGTTCTCTTCTAGGGGCACTATGGCTGGTTCTCTTCTAGGGGCACTATGGCTGGTTCTCTTCTAGGGGCACTATGGCTGGTTCTCTTCTAGGGGCACTATGGCTGGTACTGTTCTTTGGACACTGCGGCTGGTACTGTTCTTTGGACACTGTGTCTGGTACTGTGCTGTTAGGGCCAGGTGGACGGGCAGACCCAGGAGGTGGATCCACTGGGCTGAACACCTCACCGAAGGCAAGGTGTCCGGTAGCCGGAGCACTACAGGTAGCAGGACAGTCCGTTCAAGGGAGTGGAGTGTAGAAGTCCCTGGGACCACGGAGTCACTGAAGGTAGTCCGGGTGACGGAGCTCAGGTTCGGAGGCCGAGATGTTGTCAGGCAGAGTCCGGAACCGACGGAGCGAGAAGACGGGTCACCACAGGGATCAGAGATGGTATGGACTGACGGGATGGCGGACAGTCACCGTTCGGGGTTCGGGAATCGTCAGGACCGGATGGCGAGGCAGGAGTGGCTCTAGGAGAGAGATAGGTAAGTATACCAGAAGACACAAGGAGACCTGACTCCTAGCTTAGCAAAACACGAAGAACAGGCCCCGCCCACTTGGAAAGGATCCCCCTATATACCCAGTACCTGATCCTTCAATATCCTGTTGGAGGACACTGGCCCTTTAAGAAAGGGTCAATGACCGCGCGCGCGCCCTAATGCGCATGCGCTAGGCCCGGGTGCCAGAAGCCAGGGCAGGGAGCGGTGAACAGGAGGCAGGAGAGCCGGGCTGGAGTAAAGCTGCCGACGGGCGCCGGGAGCGGGGACCGGGCCGCCTGGGGACCGCAGGTGATGGGGCCTGGAGGCTGTGGAGCGGGGGACGCCTGACAGAGGAGCCGGGGAGCGTGGCAGGGGAGCGTGACATGTGCTAGGAATATTATGGCTGGTACTGTTCTTTGGACACTGTGTCTGGTACTGTGCTAGGAATATTATGGCTGGTACTGTTCTGTGGACACTGTGGCTGGTACTGTTCTGGGGACACTGTGGCTGGTACTGTTCTTTGGACACTATGGCTGGTTCTCTTCTAGGGACACTATGGCTGGTTCTCTTCTAGGGGCACTATGGCTGGTACTGTTCTTTGGACACTGCAGCTGGTACTGTTCTTTGGACACTGTGGCTGGTACTGTTCTTTGGACACTGTGTCTGGTACTGTTCTTTGGACACTGCGGCTTGTACTGTTCTTTGGACACTGCGGCTGGTACTGTTCTTTGGACACTGTGTCTGGTACTGTTCTAGGGACATTCTATGACTGGGCTGGTTCTTTGGACACTAATGCTGGTACTGTTCTGGGGACACTATGGCTGGTTTTCTTCTAGGGGCACTATGGCTGGTACTGTTCTTTGGACACTGTGTCTGGTACTGTTCTTTGGACACTGCAGCTGGTACTGTTCTTTGGACACTGTGTCTGGTACTGTTCTTTGGACACTGCGGCTGGTACTGTTCTTTGGACACTGTGTCTGGTACTGTGCTAGGAATATTATGGCTGGTACTGTTCTTAGGACACTATAGTTGGTACCAATTTAGGGAAACTATGGTTAGTAATATTATGAGGCTGATGCTCTTCTAGTTGTCTTGTTGTGGGCCCGCTGCGGATGGTACTGTTGTACTTGCGCTGGAGCTGTGTTGCTGGGGTCCTTGGTCGGCCCCATGTGCAGAGCGCTGCGGCAGACAGTGTGTGGAGTGGAGCTTTCATGTAATGAGTCTTCTCTGGAAATGATGGGAGTGATAGTACAATTATCCCTGCGTTTATTACACATCCTCAGGTTTCTTGAGCAGCTGAGATCTCCTTGCGTCTTCCTCATCGTCACCGTGCACGCCCCCGGGCATTGTCGCGCTCCTGAGATCAGGATTTTGGTGTCTGACACATGAGGAGCTTTTCTTCGTTTTCTCTGTTTCTTCTTTTTGCTGATCCACGTTCTTGTGAATAAAACTTCAGCTGGAAACAAGAAGAAGAAGAAGAAGAAGAAGAAGAAGAAGTGCAGAGTCTGCGGAAAATCTGAGCTCGGGTGTGACGCAATCCGCAGCCGTCCATCCCGTCTGTCATAATGAAAGAGCAGCGTGTGGCGGCGGCCGCTCGTCCCGCTGAGGCGGCGGTGCGCGGGTTGTCATCCCATCACATTGCAACCTATGCAGCGCCTTTTATCTCTGGCGGGGGAGGGGAAGCGTCTGGGATCGGGGTCTTGTTTTCTTATGGGAAAAAGCTCAGGAAATTGATTCTGAAGCTCGATATAAACTTGTTGATCAGCAGAAAGGATCTAATAGCAGAAGCTCAGAGCGGCCGCGGGTACCCCAAATTGTCAGGACCCTGGGCCCTAATTATGTGCGGAAACTCCAGAGGTCTCAGCGCTAATTGCAGAAGATTATAGTGTAACAGTTATTCCCGTCAGTGCCATTGACAATGAATGGAGGGGAGGCCAAGCATGTGGATCTGCAGAGATCCATTCTCCAGAATCCAGAGCTCTGATCTTAGGATCTACAGGGATCATAATGGATGAGCCCCAAGTGATCAGAAAGTTGCTTTTTTAGGGAATAACCCTTTAACACCAGTTATTGCATAACCATATTGGCCATAGTGATACCACCACTGCCCTGGTGAGGCCAGGGTGAATCCACAGTGAGGCCATCATTCACCAAAATCTGGGAAATTCCAAAGTTTTACCCGTTGTGGAGATGCAAAGGTTATAACTAGACCAACATTTTTTTGGAGGGTCTGACATTGTGCGTGATACAACAAGATTTAGATGGCAAATCCTCATCTGTAAGCAATGCTTTCAGTCTGTAACATTGTATCTGTAGAGTGTAATAAGGAGATACATCCGTCCACTAATCTGTAACATTATATCTGTAGAGTGTAATAAGGAGATACATCCGTCCACTAATCTGTAACATTGTATCTGTAGAGTGTAATAAGGAGATACATCCGTCCACTAATCTGTAACATTGTATCTGTAGAGTGTAATAAGGAGATACATCCGTCCGCTAATCTGTAACATTGTATCTGTAGAGTGTAATAAGGAGATACATCCGTCCACTAATCTGTAACATTGTATCTGTAGAGTGTAATAAGGAGATACATCCGTCCGCTAATCTGTAACATTGTATCTGTAGAGTGTAATAAGGAGATACATCCGTCCAATAATCTGTAACATTGTATCTGTGGAGTGTAATAAGGAGATACATCCGTCCACTAATCTGTAACATTGTATCTGTAGAGTGTAATAAGGAGATACATCCGTCCGCTAATCTGTAACATTGTATCCGTTGTCTGTAATAAGGAGATGCATCCATCCACTAATCTGTAACATTGTATCTGTAGAGTGTAATAAGGAGATACATCCGTCCACTAATCTGTAACATTGTATCTGTAGAGTGTATTAAGGAGATACATCCGTCCACTAATCTGTAACATTGTATCTGTAGAGTGTATTAAGGAGATACATCCGTCCACTAATCTGTAACATTGTATCTGTAGAGTGTAATAAGGAGATGCATCCGTCCACTAATCTGTAACATTGTATCTGTAGTCTGTAATAAGGAGATACATCCGTCCGCTAATCTGCAACATTGTATCTGTAGAGTGTAATAAGGAGATACATCCGTCCACTAATCTGTAACATTGTATCTGTAGAGTGTAATAAGACGATACATCCGTCCACTAATCTGTAACATTGTATCTGTAGAGTGTAATAAGGAGATACATCCGTCCACTAATCTGTAACATTGTATCTGTAGAGTGTAATAAGGAGATACATCCGTCCACTAATCTGTAACATTGTATCTGTAGAGTGTAATAAGGAGATACATCCGTCCGCTAATCTGTAACATTGTATCCGTAGAGTGTAATAAGGAGATACATCCGTCCGCTAATCTGTAACATTGTATCTGTAGAGTATAATAAGGAGATACATCCGTCCGCTAATCTGTAACATTGTATCTGTAGAGTGTAATAAGGAGATACATCCGTCCACTAATCTGTAACATTGTATCTGTAGAGTGTAATAAGGAGATACATCCGTCCAATAATCTGTAACATTGTATCTGTGGAGTGTAATAAGGAGATACATCCGTCCACTAATCTGTAACATTGTATCTGTAGTCTGTAATAAGGAGATACATCCGTCCACTAATCTGTAACATTGTATCTGTAGAGTGTAATAAGGAGATACATCCGTCCACTAATCTGTAACATTGTATCTGTAGAGTGTAATAAGGAGATACATCCATCCACTAATCTGTAACATTGTATCTGTAGAGTGTAATAAGGAGATACATCCGTCCACTAATCTGTAACATTGTATCTGTAGAGTGTAATAAGGACATACATCCATCCACTAATCTGTAACATTGTATCTGTAGAGTGTAATAAGGAGATACATCCGTCCACTAATCTGTAACATTGTATCTGTAGAGTGTAATAAGGAGATACATCCGTCCGCTAATCTGTAACATTGTATCTGTAGAGTGTAATAAGGAGATACATCCGTCCACTAATCTGTAACATTGTATCTGTAGAGTGTAATAAGGAGATACATCCGTCCGCTAATCTGTAACATTGTATCCGTAGTCTGTAATAAGGAGATACATCCGTCCACTAATCTGTAACATTGTATCTGTAGAGTGTAATAAAGAGATACATCCGTCCACTAATCTGTAACATTGTATCTGTAGTCTGTAATAAGGAGACACATCCGTCCACTAATCTGTAACATTGTATCTGTAGAGTGTAATAAGGAGATACATCCGTCCGCTAATCTGTAACATTGTATCCGTTGTCTGTAATAAGGAGATGCATCCATCCACTAATCTGTAACATTGTATCTGTAGAGTGTAATAAGGAGATACATCCGTCCACTAATCTGTAACATTGTATCTGTAGAGTGTATTAAGGAGATGCATCCATCCACTAATCTGTAACATTGTATCTGTAGAGTGTAATAAGGAGATGCATCCGTCCACTAATCTGTAACATTGTATCTGTAGTCTGTAATAAGTAGATATATCCGTCCGCTAATCTGCAACATTGTATCTGTAGAGTGTAATAAGGAGATACATCCGTCCACTAATCTGTAACATTGTATCTGTAGAGTGTAATAAGACGATACATCCGTCCACTAATCTGTAACATTGTATCTGTAGAGTGTAATAAGGAGATACATCCGTCCACTAATCTGTAACATTGTATCTGTAGAGTGTAATAAGGAGATACATCCGTCCACTAATCTGTAACATTGTATCTGTAGAGTGTAATAAGGAGATACATCCGTCCGCTAATCTGTAACATTGTATCCGTAGAGTGTAATAAGGAGATACATCCGTCCGCTAATCTGTAACATTGTATCTGTAGAGTGTAATAAGGAGATACATCCGTCCGCTAATCTGTAACATTGTATCCGTAGTCTGTAATAAGGAGATACATCCGTCCACTAATCTGTAACATTGTATCTGTAGAGTGTAATAAGGAGATACATCCGTCCACTAATCTGTAACATTGTATCCGTAGTCTGTAATAAGGAGATACATCCGTCCACTAATCTGTAACATTGTATCTGTAGAGTGTAATAAGGAGATACATCCGTCCACTAATCTGTAACATTGTATCTGTAGAGTGTAATAAGGAGATACATCCGTCCGCTAATCTGTAACATTGTATCTGTAGAGTGTAATAAGGAGATACATCCGTCCGCTAATCTGTAACATTGTATCTGTAGAGTGTAATAAGGAGATACATCCGTCCACTAATCTGTAACATTGTATCTGTAGAGTGTATTAAGGAGATACATCCGTCCACTAATCTGTAACATTGTATCTGTAGAGTGTATTAAGGAGATACATCCGTTCACTAATCTGTAACATTGTATCTGTAGAGTGTAATAAGGAGATACATCCGTCCACTAATCTGTAACATTGTATCTGTAGTCTGTAATAAGGAGATACATCCGTCCACTAATCTGTAACATTGTATCTGTAGAGTGTAATAAGGAGATACATCCATCCACTAATCTGTAACATTGTATCTGTAGAGTGTAATAAGGAGATACATCCGTCCACTAATCTGTAACATTGTATCTGTAGAGTGTAATAAGGAGATACATCCGTCCACTAATCTGTAACATTGTATCTGTAGAGTGTAATAAGGAGATACATCCGTCCACTAATCTGTAACATTGTATCTGTAGAGTGTAATAAGGAGATACATCCGTCCACTAATCTGTAACATTGTATCTGTAGAGTGTAATAAGGAGATACATCCGTCCGCTAATCTGTAACATTGTATCTGTAGAGTGTAATAAGGAGATACATCCGTCCACTAATCTGTAACATTATATCTGTAGAGTGTAATAAGGAGATACATCCGTCCGCTAATATGTAACATCTCTGCGCAGACGACGTGTATTAATGAATGGATCGTCCCCGGACTTTTCTATTGGCTGCGATGTGAGCTGCTCCGAGATAACGATCGGGATAAGAATAACGATCGAGGTCACAGTTCATCTGATAGAAACTAAATTCAATTACAGATTTAGCATTGGACGTCGGAGTCCGCGCCGCCGCCAGCGCCAAAAGTCACATGAAATATAAAACACCTCCAGGAAAGATGCACTGATACTGTGCAGCAGGCACTGACTGATTAATGTTGCGGTGTGTTACGCCGCCCTCGTATCGCTGCATCGCACTAATTATCTTCACAGATTCTCGGAGGTTTCACGTTTCACCGCAATAAGGTTCAGGGCGGCGCTGCCTCTGATGATATCATTAAAGCAGCCTCCAAATATCAATGAACGATGGTGACAGCGGCACAGGAGGAAGCCCGGAGGCGGACCATCATTACTGTGTGACCCCCCGGATGGGACGGTCTGTGCCTCCGCCATCATTACTGTGTGACCCCCTGGATGGGACGGTCTGTGTCTCCACCATCATTACTGTGTGACCCCCTGGATGGAACAGTCTGTGTCTCCGCCATCATTACTGTGTGACCCCCGGATGGGACGGTCTGTGTCTCCACCATCATTACTGTGTGACCCCCCGGATGGGACGGTCTGTGCCTCCACCATCATTACTGTGTGACCCCCGGATGGGACGGTCTGTGCCTCCACCATCATTACTGTGTGACCCCCTGGATGGGACGGTCTGTGCCTCCACCATCATTACTGTGTGACCCCCCGGATGGGACGGTCTGTGCCTCCACCATCATTACTGTGTGACCCCCGGATGGGACGGTCTGTGCCTCCGCCATCATTACTGTGTGACCCCCTGGATGGGACGGTCTGTGCCTCCACCATCATTACTGTGTGACCCCCGGATGGGACGGTCTGTGCCTCGGCCATCATTACTGTGTGACCCCCGGATGGGACGGTCTGTGTCTCCACCATCATTACTGTGTGACCCCCCCGGATGGGACGGTCTGTGTCTCCACCATCATTACTGTGTGACCCCCCCCGGATGGGACGGTATGTGTCTCCACCATCATTACTGTGTGACCCCCCGGATGGGACGGTCTGTGTCTCCACCATCATTACTGTGTGACCCCCGGATGGGACGGTCTGTGTCTCCACCATCATTACTGTGTGACCCCCGGATGGGACGGTCTGTGTCTCCACCATCATTACTGTGTGACCCCCGGATTTGACGGTCTGTGTCTCCACCATCATTACTGTGTGACCCCCGCGGATGGGACGGTCTGTGTCTCCACCATCATTACTGTGTGACCCCCGGATGGGACGGTCTGTGCCTCCGCCATCATTACTGTGTGACCCCCCCGGATGGGACGGTCTGTGCCTCCACCATCATTACTGTGTGACCCCCCCCCCCCCCCCGATGGGACGGTCTGTGCCTCCACCATTATTACTGTGTGACCCCCCCCGGATGGGACGGTCTGTGCCTCCACCATTATTACTGTGTGACCCCCCCGGATGGGACGGTCTGTGCCTCCACCATCATTACTGTGTGACCCCCCCCCCCCGATGGGACGGTCTGTGCCTCCGCCATCATTACTGTGTGACCCCCCCCCGGATGGGACGGTCTGTGCCTCCACCATCATTACTGTGTGACCCCCCCCCGGATGGGACGGTCTGTGCCTCCACCATTATTACTGTGTGACCCCCCCCCCCCCCGGATGGGACGGTCTGTGCCTCCACCATTATTACTGTGTGACCCCCCCCCCCCCCCCCCGGATGGGACGGTCTGTGCCTCCACCATTATTACTGTGTGACCCCCCCGGATGGGACGGTCTGTGCCTCCGCCATCATTACTGTGTGACCCCCCCCCGGATGGGACGGTCTGTGCCTCCGCCATCATTACTGTGTGACCCCCCCCCGGATGGGACGGTCTGTGCCTCCACCATTATTACTGTGTGACCCCCCCCCCCCCGGATGGGACGGTCTGTGCCTCCACCATTATCACTGTGTGACCCCCCCGGATGGGACGGTCTGTGCCTCCGCCATCATTACTGTGTGACCCCCCCCGGATGGGACGGTCTGTGCCTCCACCATCATTACTGTGTGACCCCCCCCCCCCCGGATGGGACGGTCTGTGCCTCCCATATTTGTAGCTCCTCCTTCCATGACCCTATATAAAGCCGGCACTCGGCTCCTCCACTGTCTGTGACGGCTGCTGAAATGTGTGAAATAAAAGTCGTCCCGAAAAATCCTTATTTTCATTATATTTCGGCTCATGAAGGAATTAGTGACAGACGAATCCTTCTGGAATAATATAATAATCCTGAGTTAATCACGAGCGGATATTGATTTTACACTCGGCTCATTACGGATAAATATTTTAATTAAGTGCTGGGAAAAGTAAAAGCTCCAAGAGATATGAAGCCACGAGTCCACCTGTAATGAATACACTAATTAATTTGTACCCAGGTAATTAGGAAAGAGGCCACTAATGAAATCCAGGAGTCACTGAGTACATACATTACATTACTGATCCTGAGTTACCTCCTGTATTATACTCCAGAGCTGCACTCACTATTCTGCTGATGCAGTCACTGTGTACATACATTACATTACTGATCCTGAGTTACCTCCTGTATTATACTCCAGAGCTGCACTCACTATTCTGCTGATGCAGTCACTGTGTACATACATTATTGATCCTGAGTTACCTCCTGTATTATACTCCAGAGCTGCACTCACTATTCTGCTGCTGCAGTCACTGTGTACATACATTACTGATCCTGAGTTACCTCCTGTATTATACTCCAGAGCTGCACTCACTATTCTGCTGGTGCAGTCACTGTGTACATACATTACATTACTGGTCCTGTACTGATCCTGAGTTACCTCCTGTATTATACTCCAGAGCTGCACTCACTATTCTGCTGGTGCAGTCACTGTGTACATACATTACATTACTGATCCTGAGTTACCCCCTGTATTATACTCCAGAGCTGCACTCACTATTCTGCTGGTGCAGTCACTGTGTACATACATTACATTACTGGTCCTGTACTGATCCTGAGTTACCTCCTGTATTATACTCCACAGCTGCACTCACTATTCTGCTGGTGCAGTCACTGTGTACATACATTACTGATCCTGAGTTACCTCCTGTATTATAATCCAGAGCTGCACTCACTATTCTGCTGGTGCAGTCACTGTGTACATACATTACATTACTGATCCTGAGTTACCCCCTGTATTATACTCCAGAGCTGCACTCACTATTCTGCTGGTGCAGTCACTGTGTACATACATTACATTACTGATCCTGAGTTATCCCCTGTATTATACTCCAGAGCTGCACTCACTATTCTGCTGGTGCAGTCACTGTGTACATACATTACATTACTGGTCCTGTACTGATCCTGAGTTACCTCCTGTATTATAATCCAGAGCTGCACTCACTATTCTGCTGGTGCAGTCAATGTGTACATACATTACATTACTGATCCTGAGTTACCTCCTGTATTATACTCCAGAGCTGCACTCACTATTCTGCTAGTGCAGTCACTGTGTACATACATTACATTACTGATCCTGAGTTACATCCTGTATTATACTCCAGAGCTGCACTCACTATTCTGCTAGTGCAGTCACTGTGTACATACATTACATTACTGATCCTGTACTTTCTGTATTATTGTGACTGCAGGTGTCACATCAGGAACCAGAGGACCACAGTGAGAGACACAACAGAGGGAACACCAGGGTAGCAACACAACCGAAGGCCCTGCCGAAAGGTAGAGAGGAGCAGGGTCACCTCCCAACACTCAACTGATGTTGATCCCTGCACTGACTCGGCTGATCCTGCCCTCTAATTATATGAGATGACTCTGTCCTCTAATGATGAGATGACTCTGCTGACCATGTCCTCTAATGATAATGAGATGACTCTGCTGACCCTGCCTCTAATGATAATGAGATGACTCTGCTGACCCCGCCCTCTAATAATAATGAGATGACTCTGCTGACCCCGCCCTCTAATGATGAGATGACTCTGCTGACCCGTCCTCTAATGATAATGAGATGACCTTGCTGACCCTGTCCTCTAATGATGAGATGGCTCTGCTGACCCTGCCCTCTAATGATGAGATGACCCTGCTGACCCCGCCCTCTAATGATGAGATGATCCTGCAGACCCCGCCCTCTAATGATGAGATGACCCTGCTGACCCCGCCCTCTAATGATGAGATGACCCTGCTGACCCCGCCCTCTAATGATGAGATGACCCTGCTGACCCCGCCCTCTAATGATAATGAGATGACTCTGCTGACCCTACCCAATGATAATGAGATGACTCTGTTGAGCCCATCCTCTAATGATGAGATGGCTCTGCTGACCCTGCCCTGTAATGATGAGATGACTCTGCTGACCCGTCCTCTAATGATAATGAGATGACTCTGCTGACCCAGCCCTGTAATGATCAGATGACTCTGCTGACCCTACCCTCTAATGATCAGATGACTCTGCTGTCCCAGCCCTGTAATGATGAGATGACTCTGCTGACCCTGTCCTCTAATGATCAGATGACTCTGCTGACCCCGTCCTCTAATGATCAGATGACTCTGCTGACCCCGCCCTCTAATGATCAGATGACTCTGCTGACCCCGTCCTCTAATGATCAGATGACTCTGCTGACCCCGCCCTCTAATGATGAGATGACTCTGCTGACCCATCCTCTAATGATCAGATGACTCTGCTGCCCCGTCCTCTGTATTTTCTGTTCTTCTGATAGTTTCGGCCATTACCTGCTGATTCTGCAGTAAAGTTACTTTTTGTTGCCGTATTTGTGTGAAGCTGAATACAAAAGTTTAATGTTTTGAATTATACAGAATCCAGGAGTGAATTCTCGGTGTTCAGTCCATTAATTGGAGGTTCCTGGCGCAGAGGCCGGTGCGGATTCGGTGGAGGTCGGGCTCGTTGCGGTGTCTGTAATTTGCATATCGCGCTTTTGCTTCATTCAGGCTGGATTCTCTCATGTAGAATTTGACTTTTATAAGAATGTAAATGAAGTGGCGACGTTTCTTCTCTTCTGCTCTTTGTAGTCTTGTACGGGGAAGGCGAGCTGCTTGTCGTAATTATCCAGGACTCTCTCCTTGAAAAAAAAAATGGCAGATTGGGGTCAGAGATAAGAATTCCTGCCGGCGGTATCATCTTCATACGCCTTCACATTTCTGCTTCCCAGCAGGTTCTGCGCTGCCGATAGCGACAGAAATCTATTAGTATCTGTAAGAATGAAAAGCAAATGCAGAGGAGCCGGGTCAGCGAGAAAACGCTGCGAACAGCAGGAAAGTGCGCGCAGAACGTCCCGCGATTTACACAACTATTTACTGGAGTAAAAGCGAAATGTTCACTGCAAACGGAAAAAAGAAAAGAAAACGCCGACTCGTCACCTATCAGAGAGAATGTGATTGCTGCTCTGAAGGTCACAGATTGTGTCACAGTTCATATCTAGACACGTCAGCCCCTATGCTCCACTCACATCCAGAGCTGAACTCTGAATTCTGCTCGTTACTGTTCTCTCTCACCACTTCTGTTGGATCAGAATCAGTATACATTCTGTCTGGTGTAGTCATCAGGATCAGGAGTTTTATGCCTCGAGTCACCTGTCATTTGGGGTCAGAAAGAGTAGTGGACATATCATTGGTGCAGCGTGTGTGGCCGCATGAGGGCCCAGGTGGTCCGGGGGCCCCTAACTACCTCCCAAGCAGGTGGAATAGTGCATTTAATGGGTTATTGGACTTTAAAGGGCCCATATACTCAACAGTAAAGTTTCTTATTTATCAAACAAGGAGGCTGAAGACCTCTATTCTTGTTGAAGACTTTATTCTCATATATGAGGAGACAACTCAAAAGCACCTTCCAGGATCAATAGGCGAGAGGGTCTGGACTTCTGGGATTAGGTCTGATCTTTATAGACATACAGTACATTCAAAGGAAACAGCTGCATCTTAACCCTGAAACATGTCTCTTAATTCCCAGCCCACCAGATAAGGAACTTGTAACAATAATCAACTTTAATAACTCTTTTGTCTCCTGCAATATTGTCCAGACAGAAGAAGCATAGATAAAGTCTGTGGTATAGCTTACTATCCTCCTCTTCATACATTAGTATATATAGAAAATAACAATAACTTCTAATATTCAGCTATTAATACCAGACTAAAATTCCTATAACATTACTGTTCTTGCACAGGGGTCTCTTCTGTCCTTCACTGTGTCCTGTATTAGAGTGGATGTGCTGCGAGTTGCTGCTGAAGCCTCCTGTCACTTTATTGATGATTCATTTATTATACCTTTTACAACCTCAACTCACTTCTTATAAACGTTACTAATGGTGCAGAATGCATAATGTATACTGGCTCCAGGGACGTTGATCTGCTGCAGTACGGGGCGACTGGTGCAGGAAACAACTACATCTCCCAGAAAGCAATGTAGAGCCGTGCAGCTTAATTCTGCTTAGCTTTATGTCTGACCACACACTGTTGACAGATTTTACACAACAGCCAGGAGAATTATGAGCGCAGCTCTGGAACAACTGCGGCTCCCAGAATAAAGAATAGAAGAGTGCAGATGGGTCTGCTGTTAGGTTTATGTCTCACAACAACTTACTCAACAAATTACAATGGCATCCAACAGAATTATGAATGCAGCTCTGGAAGGGATTGGAGTATTAGACGAGATAAGTGAAGCCGCTTGTCCTTAAGGTTGTAGATTTCTTCCAATATGGTCCAAGTCACAAAGTCAGGGAAGGATGGTGGCGGAATAATGGCAGCGTGACCCCGATGGGACCGACCCTCCGCGGCTCTTATGTCCAGGGCCCCGCAAGATCTGCAGCGCCGCTTCTCTGGAAACAATGTAACATCCACTTCTTCATATTTTATGATTTTTTCTAATGGTCGGAGCTCGGTTTTATATTTGTACAATTTCATTTTTACGGCTCTGACCTCCCTCCTCCCGCCGGTGACAGCGCAGAAGTGCGGCACAATGTATTTTACCATAAAATGAGGTAATGGCGGGAGGAATAAAAGCGTTATGTGAACAGTTAAGTCGCTGTAAAATCTTCATTTTTATACGGTTTCCCAGAATGCCCGACCCCGACGCCTTTTATTCATTTCATGGAATTTAGATGGCGGCATTAATTGCTTCATAGTAATAATAAGCGGTGATCCCGGAGAAACGTGGCGGCCATCGGAGCGCACATTTTACACATCTCGTCAGGACGCGGCGACATTTACATTGTGGAAATTACGGATATGAAAATGTCAACCAGCAAATAAGACATGTGCAACGTCCGGACAGCCGGTCCCTCGTCCGCGGACGTTACGTCTGTCCGCTGGTTAATGCGCCTGAACAGTACAGTCCACCCAAATTTGTGAGTGTAACGTGAGAAAATGTGGAAAGTTCACGGGGTGTGAATACTTTTTTAATGCACTGTATCTACAAACAATACCCAGGTTATAACAATAGGAATGTTCAGAGTTGAGGGCAAGATCACAAACAAGAGGAGCCTTCACCGAGTCGTCACCCGGAATATTTGTGGCGGAGGTGGAGCGGTGGTCTGGAGTTTACCGGGACGAGGATAGGAGCTGCGGGATTTCTGGTGAACTTGCTGGAGAGGTGACCGGTCACGGATGAGAGGAAGTCTTCACACTTCATCCAAGCACAGCCGTCCCCAGTGACCGCACCAAAGATCCAGTGCAAGCGGGGGGGGGGGGGGGCGTCAGGTGCAATCAGCTGCGGAACGATGATGGGGGCATCAATGCAGAATCACTGGGAAACAATGTAACAAGTGTGTTCTGATTTCTGTCTGTTCCCAAATAATGCATGATGCAAACAGATAACGAGCCATGTGACCGCTGCAGAAGTCTCCCGCTCCAGATTGCACAACTCTGCACACACTTTTAGTTTCATGGCTGAACTTGAGATCTGCAGCGTTTGTAAATCTGCAGCAATCAAAAAGTGAAAATTCAAAGAACGCAATAATTTTGTGTTGTTTTTGACCCGTTTTTGGAAAATAAAACTAACTTTATTAAACGTTTACTGTAGACACGGCAACACATGCAACCCCCAAAAATTGTAAAAAAAATGAAGAGGTGGGGAGCGAAAGAAGGTAATGCATTAAAGAACAGCATCAGAACAGGGGAGAAATATATACCAGGATGGGGACATATATGGAAATATTTACCAGGATGGGGACATATATGGAAATATTTACCAGGATGGGGACATATATTATACCAGGATGGAGACATATATACCAGGATGGAGACATATATACCAGGATGGGGACATATATTATACCAGGATGGAGACATATATACCAGGATGGAGACATATATACCAGGATGGGGAAATATATAGCAGGATGGGGACATATATTATACCAGGATGGGGACATATATGCCAGGATTGAGACATATATACCAGGAAGTGGACATATATACCAGAATGTGGACATATCTATATTTGGATGAGGACATATATACTAGGATAGAGACATATATTATACCAGGATGGGGACATATATTCAAGGATGAGGAACATACAGTGGCGTGTAAAAGTTTGGGTACCATTGCTCAAAGTTACTGTTATTGTGAACAGTTAAGCAAGTTGAAAATGAAATGATCTCTAAAAGGCAGAAAGTTACAGATGATGCATTTCCTGTGCATTTTAGGGGAAAATATTATTTTACTCTTTTACATTTTTAAATTAACAAAAAAAGAAAATGGGCTGATGCAATAGTTTTGGCACCCTGCATGGTTAGTACCTAGTATCACCCCCTTTGGCAAGAAACACAGCTTGTAAACGCTTTTTGTAAAAGCCAAGAGTCTTGCAATTCTTGTTTGAGGGATTTTTATCCATTATTCCTTGGAGAAGTCTTCCATTTCTGTGAGATTCCTGGCTTTTCTTGCATGCTCTGCTCTTCCTTGGAGACATCTTCCAGTTCTGTGAGATTCCTGGCTCGTCTTGCATGCACTGCTCTTCCTTAGAGATGTCTTCCACTTCTGTGAGATTCCTGGCTCGTCTTGCATGCACTGCTCTTCCTTAGAGATGTCTTTCAGTTCTGTGATATTCCTGACTTGTCTTGCATGCTCTATTCTTCCTTGGAGACGTCTTTCAGTTCTGTGAGATTCCTGGTTCGTCTTGCATGCACTGCTCTTCCTTGGAGACGTCTTCCAGTTCTGTGAGATTCCTGGCTCGTCTTGCATGCTCTGCTCTTCCTTGGAGACGTCTTCCAATTTTGTGAGATTCCTGGCTCGTCTAGCATGCACTGCTCTTCCTTAGAGATGTCTTCCAGTTCTGTGAGATTCCTGACTTGTCTTGCATGCTCTATTCTTCCTTGGATACGTCTTCCAGTTCTGTGAGATTCCTGGCTTGTCTTGCATGCACTGCTCTTCCTTGGAGACGTCTTCCAGTTCTGTAAGATTCCTGACTTGTCTTGCATGCACTACTGTCCCTTGAAGACGTCTTCCAGTTCTGTGAGATTCCTGGCTCGTCTTGCATGCACTGCTCTTCCTTGAAGACGTCTTCCAGTTCTGTGAGATTCCTGGCTCATCTTGCATGCACTGCTGTTCCTTGAAGACGTCTTCCAGTTCTGTGAGATTCCTGGCTCGTCTTGCATGCACTGCTCTTCCTTGGAGACGTCTTCCAGTTATGTAAGATTCCTGGCTCGTCTTGCATGCACTGCTCTTCCTTGGAGACGTCTTCCAGTTATGTGAGATTCCTGGCTCGTCTTGTATGCACTGCTCTTTCTTGGAGATATCTGACTCTGAGTTTTATGGTGAGGACGCAGAAGACAATTTCTTCTGATGACTCTTCTGTGAAGGAAATATTTGTGCAGGTGTCTCTGAACAGTAGAACAATGTACCATAATTCCAGAGTCTGATAAATCTTCCTGAAGGTCTTTTGCAGTCATGCAGGGGTTCTGATTTGCCTCTGGTAATCCTACCAGCAGCTCTCACAGATATTTTGCTTGGTTTTCCTTATCTTCACCTCCACTGTTCCTGGTAATGGCCATTTCTTAATTACATTTTGAACTGAGGAAAGGGCAACCTGAAAACGCTTTGCTATCTTCTTATAGCTTTCTCCTGCTTTGTGGGTCTCCACCATTTTCAGAGTGCTAGGCAGCTGCTTAGAAGAACCCATGGCTGCTGTTTTTTGGCACAAGGTTAGGGAAGGCCGGGTTGTTATAAAGCTGTGAAATTTGCATTACCGGCCTTTCCTAACGATAATACAGAACAAGCCATAACCCTAACATGATAATTAAGGGCGGAAACATTGGTGAAAGTTATATGAGCACAGAGATCTTCAAGGGTGTCCAAACTTTTGCATCGGTCCATTTTCCTTTTTGTAATTTTTAAAATGTAAAAGATGAAAATATTTTTTTGTGTAAGATACAAAGGAAATGTGTCATCTGTAGCTTTATACCTTTTAGAGATCATTTAATCTTCAACTTGTTTAACTGTTCACAATATCAGTAATTGTAACCAGCGGTGCCTAAACATGCCACTGTATATACCAGGATAGGGACAAATATACCAGAATGGGAGACATATATATACCATATATACCAGAATGGGCCCAAGATGTGGACATATATACCAGGATGGGGGCATATATGCCAGAATGGGGACATATACCAGATTGGGCCCAGGATGGGAACACATACACAAGGACGAGCCCAGGATAAGAGACCTATATACCAGGTCGGGGGACATTAGTATAGGATGGGGACATTCCTACTTAATGGGGATGAGTTCAACACGTATGAATTTATAGGATTTAGAACGGTACAAGGACACATACATCTGACCAACCTGTTTCAAACCTTGCACTGGGCCCCATTGGACTTGATTTATGCCACTGGGAAAAGTGTTAAATTAAAGAGAACAGGAAGATCTAGTAACACTTTGATAAATTTAACAACACAGGGTCGAATATCTGGAGGAAAACATCAGCAAAATTGAGGAAAGCCTCTTCTCCAGGACTGTGTCCCCGCTGCAGACGTCCGTGCTCCTGAGCTCCCCGCTACAGTTTGGTTTCCAGCTTGTGATTGTAAATCTCCTGACGACTGGTGCCCCGTGTAAATATCAGATATCCGCACTGTCAGGGGCAGGGGTCACCTGCAGCAGCACTCGGCCACATTAGTCGTCCACCGCACCAGGACTGTGTATACAGAATATCTGCGCACCACGTGAGACACAAAATGTAGAATGAGAATGTGTCTATATATGTATATATATATATATATATATATATATATATATATATATATATATATATGTACATATGAACAAAAAAAGAGTAAGACAAATAGGAAGATCTAGAAAACATTGTTATAGAATCATTCATTGCACTAAATGTGAGGTTTCTCTTGAGGTTTTGGGGTGTTCCTCTCTCTATAGATTTGTGCCTGCTCCATTACAGTCATATGCGGTGGTGGATATAGCATTGGTGCCCCCTGTGCAGCCGCATCCACCTCCCCAGCAGCTCCTTACACATGGACAACTGCATGCAATGAGCTGTGGGGTTGCAATGAGCCCATACACTGATCTTCTGCATGATCCCTTTTCTGCACGGTGTCCGCCCCTATAATGTGCCCATACACCAATCTTCCGCATGGACCCTCTTCTGTCGGTGTCTGCTCCTATAATGTAGCCACACCCACCTCCCCAGCAGCTCCTTACACATAGGCGGCTGCATGCGGTGAACTGTGGGGTTGCAATGTGTCCATACACTGATCTTCCGCATGAACCCTTTTCTGCCGGTGTCCGCCCCTATAATGAGCCCATACACTGAACTTCCTCACGTACCCTCCTCCTCCGCCCTTGGCCCTATGTGTCCGCCCATGGCCCTATGTGTCCGCCCCTGGCCCTATGTGTCCGCCCCCGGCCCTATGTGTCCACCCCCGGCCCTGTGTGTCCGAACCCGGCCCTATGTGTCCGCCCCCGGCCCTATGTGTCCGCCCCTGGCCCTATGTGTCCGCCCCGGCCCTATGTGTCCGCCCCTGGCCCTATGTGTATGCCCCCAGCCCTATGTGTCCGCCCCCAGCCTTATGTGTCCGCCCCCGGCCCTATGTGTCCGCCCCTGGCCCTATGTGTCCGCCCCGGCCCTATGTGTCCGCCCCCGGCCCTATGTGTATGCCCCCGGCCCTATGTGTCCGCCCCCGGCCCTATGTGTCCGCCCCCGGCCCTATATGTCCGCCCCCGGCCCTATGTGTCCGCCCCCGGCCCTATGTGTCCGCCCCCGGCCCTATGTGCTGCCCCTGGCCCTATGTGCTGCCCCTAGCCCTATGTGTCCGCCCCCGGCCCTATGTGTCCGCCCCGGCCCTATGTGTCCGCCCCTGGCCCTATGTGTATGCCCCCAGCCCTATGTGTCCGCCCCTGGCCCTATGTGTCTGACCCCGGCCCTATGTGTCCGCCCCTGGCCCTATGTGTCCGCCCCGGCCCTATGTGTCCGCCCCCGGCCCTATGTGTATGCCCCCGGCCCTATGTGTCCGTCCCTGGCCCTATGTGTCCACCCCCGGCCCTATGTGTCCGCCCCCAGCCCTATGTGTCCGCCCCTGGCCCTATGTGCTGCCCCTGGCCCTATGTGCTGCCCCTGGCCCTATGTGCTGCCCCTGGCCCTATGTGCTGCCCCCGGCCCTATGTGCTGCCCCTGGCCCTATGTGCTGCCCCTAGCCCTATGTGTCCGCCCCCGGCCCTATGTGTCCGCCCCGGCCCTATGTGTCCGCCCCTGGCCCTATGTGTATGCCCCCAGCCCTATGTGTCCGCCCCTGGCCCTATGTGTCTGACCCCGGCCCTATGTGTCCGCCCCTGGCCCTATGTGTCCGCCCCGGCCCTATGTGTCCGCCCCCGGCCCTATGTGTATGCCCCCGGCCCTATGTGTCCGTCCCTGGCCCTATGTGTCCACCCCCGGCCCTATGTGTCCGCCCCCAGCCCTATGTGTCCGCCCCTGGCCCTATGTGCTGCCCCTGGCCCTATGTGCTGCCCCTGGCCCTATGTGCTGCCCCTGGCCCTATGTGCTGCCCCTGGCCCTATGTGCTGCCCCTGGCCCTATGTGCTGCCCCTAGCCCTATGTGCTGCCTCGTCAGAGGTGATTTTCTTTCTCTTGGAATATATTTCCCATTTTTCGTTATAGCAGAACAAGAAACAAAACCCTGAGATCCTGCGGGAAGGAGCCGGCGTCTGGGCCATTATTGAGAAGCGTTAATAGCCCCAGAAGTGGGATCTGGCCGAGAGAGATAAGACGAGACGTTTCACTCCAGCAATGCAAAAAAAGATGTCGAGAAATAAAAGAGTGAGCGGAAGACGAGATCACAAGGAGCTGGAAGTGGTTTCAGCTTCTAAGAGCTTTATAACCAGCGCTCACAGCAATAAAGCGAATCAGAAGAGGCGGCGGCTCCGCGGCAACAATCCGGGTCACAGCGGTGGCCGCAAAGTCTTCAATCAGCCTAATTTGTGGTGAGGCGCTCACTGGGGGGCTCCTGTGAAGGGAAAGTGCTCAGGACCCGCACGTTGGCTGCCCCCGCCGAGGACGCGGTCTCTGCCTCATTGCTGAGCATTTAACACATTTATACTGCAAAATGAAAGGGAATTATTCCAAGGAAATAACAAAGCGAGGTCCAGGGTCTCCATCTATGGATCCATTTCCCTCGTGTCACCTCCAGCGTCTCCATCTCTGGATCCATTCCCCTCGTGTCACCTCCAGGGTCTCCATCTATGGATCTGTTCCCCTCCTGTCACCTCCAGCGTCTCCATCTATGGGCCATTCCCCTCCTGTCACCTCCAGCGTCTCCATCTCTGGATCCATTCCCCTTGTGTCACCTCCAGCGTCTCCATCTATGGATCCATTCCCCTCGTGTCACCTCCAGCGTCTCCATCTATGGGCCATTCCCCTCCTGTCACCTCCAGCGTCTCCATCTCTGGATCCATTCCCCTCGTGTCACCTCCAGCGTCTCCATCTATGGGCCATTCCCCTCCTGTCACCTCCAGCGTCTCCATCTATGGATCTGTTCCCCTCGTGTCACCTCCAGCGTCTCCATCTCTGGATCCATTCCCCTCGTGTCACCTCCAGTGTCTCCATCTCTGGATCCATTCCCCTCGTGTCACCTCCAGCGTCTCCATCTATGGATCCATTCCCCTCGTGTCACCTCCAGCGTCTCCATCTATGGATCCATTCCCCTCGTGTCACCTCCAGCGTCTCCATCTATGGATCCATTCCCCTCGTGTCACCTCCAGCGTCTCCATCTCTGGATCCATTCCCCTCGTGTCACCTCCAGCGTCTCCATCTATGGATCCATTCCCCTCGTGTCACCTCCAGCGTCTCCATCTAAGGATCCATTCCCCTCATGTCACCTCCAGCGTCTCCATCTCTGGATCCATTCCCCTCGTGTCACCTCCAGCGTCTCCATCTCTGGATCCATTCCCCTCGTGTCACCTCCAGCGTCTCCATCTCTGGATCCATTCCCCTCGTGTCACTTCCAGCGTCTCCATCTATGGATCCATTCCCCTCGTGTCGCCTCCACATTCTCCATCTCTGGATCCATTCCCCTCGTGTCACCTCCAGCGTCTCCATCTCTGGATCCATTCCCCTCGTGTCACCTCCAGGGTCTCCATCTATGGATCCATTCCCCTCGTGTCACCTCCAGCGTCTCCATCTCTGGATCCATTCCCCTCGTGTCGCCTTCACATTCTCCATCTCTGGATCCATTCCCCTCGTGTCACCTCCAGCGTCTCCATCTCTGGATCCATTCCCCTCGTGTCACCTCCAGCGTCTCCATCTATGGATCCATTCCCCTCGTGTCACCTCCAGCGTCTCCATCTCTGGATCCATTCCCCTCGTGTCACCTCCAGCGTCTCCATCTATGGATCCATTCCCCTAGTGTCACCTCCAGCGTCTCCATCTATGGATCCATTCCCCTCGTGTCACCTTCAGCGTCTCCATCTATGGATCCATTCCCCTCGTGTCACCTCCAGCGTCTCCATCTCTGGGTCCATTCCCCTCGTGTCACCTCCAGAGTCTCCATCTCTGGATCCATTCCCCTCGTGTCACCTCCAGCGTCTCCATCTCTGCATCCATTACCCTCGTGTCACCTCCAGCGTCTCCATCTCTGGATCCATTCCCCTCGTGTCACCTCCAGCGTCTCCATCTATGGGCCATTCCCCTCGTGTCACCTCCAGCGTCTCCATCTATGGGCCATTCCCCTCGTGTTACCTCCCGCGTCTCCATCTCTGGATCCATTCCTCTCGTGTCACCTCCAGCATCTCCATCTCTGGATCCATTCCCCTCGTGTCGCCTCCAGCGTCTCCATCTATGGATCCATTCCCCTCGTGTCACCTCCAGCGTCTCCATCTCTGGATCCATTCCCCTCGTGTCACCTCCAGCATCTCCATCTCTGGATCCATTCCCCTCGTGTCACCTCCAGCGTCTCCATCTCTGGATCCATTCCCCTCGTGTCACCTCCAGTGTCTCCATCTCTGGATCCATTCCCCTCGTGTCACCTCCAGCGTCTCCATCTATGGATCCATTCCCCTCGTGTCACCTCCAGCGTCTCCATCTCTGGATCCATTCCCCTCGTGTCACCTCCAGCGTCTCCATCTATGGATCCATTCCCCTCGTGTCACCTCCAGCGTCTCCATCTCTGGATCCATTCCCCTCGTGTCACCTCCAGCGTCTCCATCTCTGGATCCATTCCCCTCGTGTCACCTCCAGCGTCTCCATCTCTGGATCCATTCCCCTCGTGTCACCTCCAGCGTCTCCATCTATGGATCCATTCCCCTCGTGTCACCTCCAGCGTCTCCATCTCTGGATCCATTCCCCTCGTGTCGCCTCCAGCGTCTCCATCTCTGGATCCATTCCCCTCGTGTCACCTCCATCGTCTCCATCTATGGATCCATTCCCCTCGTGTCACCTCCAGCGTCTCCATCTCTGGATCCATTCCCCTCGTGTCACCTCCAGCGTCTCCATCTATGGGCCATTCCCCTCGTGTCACCTCCCGCGTCTCCATCTCTGGATCCATTCCTCTCGTGTCACCTCCAGCATCTCCATCTCTGGATCCATTCCCCTCGTGTCACCTCCAGCGTCTCCATCTCTGGATCCATTCCCCTCGTGTCACCTCCAGCGTCTCCATCTATGGATCCATTCCCATCGTGTCGCCTCCACATTCTCCATCTCTGGATCCATTCCCCTCGTGTCACCTCCAGCGTCTCCATCTCTGGATCCATTCCCCTCGTGTTACCTCCAGGGTCTCCATCTATGGATCCATTCCCCTCGTGTCACCTCCAGCGTCTCCATCTATGGATCCATTCCCCTCGTGTCGCCTCCACATTCTCCATCTCTGGATCCATTCCCCTCGTGTCACCTCCAGCGTCTCCATCTATGGATCCATTCCCCTCGTGTCGCCTCCAGCGTCTCCATCTCTGGATCCATTCCCCTCGTGTCACCTCCAGCGTCTCCATCTATGGATCCATTCCCCTCGTGTCACCTCCAGCGTCTCCATCTCTGGATCCATTCCCCTCGTGTCACCTCCAGCGTCACCATCTATGGGCCATTCCCCTCGTGTCACCTCCCGCGTCTCCATCTCTGGATCCATTCCTCTCGTGTCACCTCCAGCATCTCCATCTCTGGATCCATTCCCCTCGTGTCACCTCCAGCGTCTCCATCTCTGGATCCATTCCCCTCGTGTCACCTCCAGCGTCTCCATCTATGGATCCATTCCCCTCGTGTCGCCTCCACATTCTCCATCTCTGGATCCATTCCCCTCGTGTCACCTCCAGCGTCTCCATCTCTGGATCCATTCCCCTCGTGTTACCTCCAGGGTCTCCATCTCTGGATCCATTCCTCTCGTGTCACCTCCAGCGTCTCCATCTCTGGATCCATTCCCCTCGTGTCACCTCCAGCGTCTCCATCTCTGGATCCATTCCCCTCGTGTCACCTCCAGCGTCTCCATCTATGGATCCATTCCCCTCGTGTCGCCTCCACATTCTCCATCTCTGGATCCATTCCCCTCGTGTCACCTCCAGCGTCTCCATCTCTGGATCCATTCCCCTCGTGTTACCTCCAGGGTCTCCATCTCTGGATCCATTCCTCTCGTGTCACCTCCAGCGTCTCCATCTCTGGATCCATTCCCCTTGTGTTACCTCCAGCGTCTCCATCTTTGGATCCATTCCCCTCGTGTCACCTCCAGCGTCTCCATCTATGGATCCATTCCCCTCGTGTCACCTCCACATTCTCCATCTCTGGATCCATTCCCCTCGTGTCACCTCCAGCGTCTCCATCTATGGATCCATTCCCCTCGTGTCACCTCCAGCGTCTCCATCTCTGGATCCATTCCCCTCGTGTCACCTCCAGCATCTCCATCTCTGGATCCATTCCCCTCGTGTCAACTCCAGCGTCTCCATCTCTGGATCCATTCCCCTCGTGTCACCTCCAGCGTCTCCATCTCTGGATCCATTCCCCTCGTATCACCTCCAGCGTCTCCATCTATGGATCCATTCCCCTCGTGTCACCTCCAGCGTCTCCATCTCTGGATCCATTCCCCTCGTGTCACCTCCAGCGTCTCCATCTCTGGATCCATTCCCCTCGTGTCACCTCCAGCGTCTCCATCTATGGATCCATTCCCCTCGTGTCACCTCCAGCGTCTCCATCTCTGGATCCATTCCCCTCGTGTCGCCTCCAGCGTCTCCATCTCTGGATCCATTCCCCTCGTGTCACCTCCAGCGTCTCCATCTATGGATCCATTCCCCTCGTGTCACCTCCAGCGTCTCCATCTCTGGATCCATTCCCCTCGTGTCACCTCCAGCGTCACCATCTATGGGCCATTCCCCTCGTGTCACCTCCCGCGTCTCCATCTCTGGATCCATTCCTCTCGTGTCACCTCCAGCATCTCCATCTCTGGATCCATTCCCCTCGTGTCACCTCCAGCGTCTCCATCTCTGGATCCATTCCCCTCGTGTCACCTCCAGCGTCTCCATCTATGGATCCATTCCCCTCGTGTCGCCTCCACATTCTCCATCTCTGGATCCATTCCCCTCGTGTCACCTCCAGCGTCTCCATCTCTGGATCCATTCCCCTCGTGTTACCTCCAGGGTCTCCATCTCTGGATCCATTCCTCTCGTGTCACCTCCAGCGTCTCCATCTCTGGATCCATTCCCCTCGTGTCACCTCCAGCGTCTCCATCTCTGGATCCATTCCCCTCGTGTCACCTCCAGCGTCTCCATCTATGGATCCATTCCCCTCGTGTCGCCTCCACATTCTCCATCTCTGGATCCATTCCCCTCGTGTCACCTCCAGCGTCTCCATCTCTGGATCCATTCCCCTTGTGTCACCTCCAGGGTCTCCATCTCTGGATCCATTCCTCTCGTGTCACCTCCAGCGTCTCCATCTATGGATCCATTCCCCTTGTGTCACCTCCAGGGTCTCCATCTCTGGATCCATTCCCCTCGTGTCACCTCCAGCGTCTCCATCTCTGGATCCATTCCCCTTGTGTCACCTCCAGGGTCTCCATCTCTGGATCCATTCCTCTCGTGTCACCTCCAGCGTCTCCATCTCTGGATCCATTTCCCTCGTGTCACCTCCAGCGTCTCCATCTCTGGATCCATTCCCCTCGTGTTACCTCCAGCGTCTCCATCTCTGGATCCATTCCCCTCGTGTCACCTCCAGCGTCTCCATCTATGGATCCATTCCCCTCGTGTCGCCTCCAGCGTCTCCATCTATGGATCCATTCCCCTCGTGTCACCTCCAGCGTCTCCATCTCTGGATCCATTCCCCTTGTGTTACCTCCAGCGTCTCCATCTTTGGATCCATTCCCCTCGTGTTACCTCCAGCGTCTCCATCTATGGATCCATTCCCCTCGTGTCACCTCCAGCGTCTCCATCTATGGATCCATTCCCCTCGTGTTACCTCCAGCGTCTCCATCTCTGGATCCATTCCCCTCGTGTCACCTCCAGCGTCTCCATCTATGGATCCATTCCCCTCGTGTCACCTCCAGCGTCTCCATCTCTGGATCCATTCCCCTCGTGTCACCTCCAGCGTCTCCATCTCTGGATCCATTCCCCTCGTGTTACCTCCAGGGTCTCCATCTATGGATCCATTCCCCTCGTGTCGCCTCCAGCGTCTCCATCTATGGATCCATTCCCCTCGTGTCGCCTCCAGCGTCTCCATCTCTGGATCCATTCCCCTCGTGTCGCCTCCACATTCTCCATCTCTGGATCCATTCCCCTCGTGTCACCTCCAGCGTCTCCATCTCTGGATCCATTCCCCTCGTGTCACCTCCAGCGTCTCCATCTATGGATCCATTCCCCTCGTGTCACCTCCAGCGTCTCCATCTCTGGATCCATTCCCCTCGTGTCACCTCCAGCGTCTCCATCTCTGGATCCATTCCCCTCGTGTTACCTCCAGGGTCTCCATCTCTGGATCCATTCCTCTCGTGTCACCTCCAGCGTCTCCATCTCTGGATCCATTCCCCTCGTGTCACCTCCAGCGTCTCCATCTCTGGATCCATTCCCCTCGTGTTACCTCCAGCGTCTCCATCTCTGGATCCATTCCCCTCGTGTCACCTCCAGCGTCTCCATCTATGGATCCATTCCCCTCGTGTCGCCTCCACATTCTCCATCTCTGGATCCATTCCCCTCGTGTCACCTCCAGCGTCTCCATCTATGGATCCATTCCTCTCATGTCACCTCCAGCGTCTCCATCTCTGGATCCATTCCCCTCGTGTCACCTCCAGCGTCTCCATCTCTGGATCCATTCCCCTCGTGTCACCTCCAGCGTCTCCATCTATGGATCCATTCCCCTCGTGTCGCCTCCACATTCTCCATCTCTGGATCCATTCCCCTCGTGTCACCTCCAGCGTCTCCATCTATGGATCCATTCCTCTCATGTCACCTCCAGCGTCTCCATCTCTGGATCCATTCCCCTCGTGTCACCTCCAGCGTCTCCATCTCTGGATCCATTCCCCTCGTGTTACCTCCAGGGTCTCCATCTATGGATCCATTCCCCTCGTGTCGCCTCCAGCGTCTCCATCTATGGATCCATTCCCCTCGTGTCGCCTCCACATTCTCCATCTCTGGATCCATTCCCCTCGTGTCACCTCCAGCGTCTCCATCTTCCTCGTCCTCCTGTTCTTATTCTTTTTCCTCATCTTCCTCGCTCTTCCTCATCCTCCTGTTCTTCCTCATCTTCCTCACTCTTCCTCGTCCTCCTCTTCTCCCTTGCTCTTCCTCGTCCTCCTGTTCTTCCTTTGACTGTTTAGAAATTCAGCATCTTGATAAGTGACGTCTTGCGGTTTCCTCGCTCTCTTTTTCCTCATCTTCCTCGTTCTTTCTCCTCCTTCTGTTCTTCCTCATCTTCCTCATCTTCCTCGTCCTCCTGTTCTTCCTTAGACTCTTCAGATATTCAGTACTTTGATAAGTAACATCTTGCGGTTTCCTTGCTATTCCTCATCCTCCTGTTCTTCCTCATCTTCCTCACTCTTCGTCGTACTCCTGTTTTTCCTCATCTTCCTTATCCTCCTGTTTTTCCTCCTCTTCCTCGCTCTTCCTCATCCTCCTGTTCTTCCTCATCTTCCTCATCCTCCTGTTCTTCCTCATCTTCCTCGCTCTTCGTCGTCCTCCTGTTCTTTCTCTTCTTTCTTGCTCTTCCTCGTCCTCCTGTTCTTCCTCTTCTTCCTCGTCCTGCTGTTCTTCCTCTTTTTCCTCATCTTCCTCATCCCCCTGTTCTTCCTCTTCTTCCCCGCTATTCCTTATCCTCCTGTTCTTCCTCTTTGTCCTCATCTTCCTCGCACTTCCTCATCCCCTTGTTCTTCCTCTTCTTCCTCGCTCTTCCACGTCCTCCTACTTTTCCTCATCTTCCTCTTCTTCCTCATCCCCCTGTTCTTCCTTATCTTCCTCGCTCTTCCTCATCCCCCTGTTCTTCCTTATCTTCCTCGCTCTTCCTCGTCCTCCTGTTCTTCCTCTGACTCTTCAGATATTCAGCGTCTTGATAAGTGACGTCTTGCGGCTTCTTCACTTTTCCTCATCCTCCTGTTCTTGTTCTTCTTCCTTGTTCTTTCTCGTCCTCATGTTCTTCCTCATCTTCCTCGCTCTTCCTCGTCCTCCTGTTCTTCTCTTTTTCTTCATCTTCCTCGCTCCTCCTCATCCCATTGTTTTTTCTCATCTTCCTCGCTCTTCCTCGTCCTCCTGTTCTTCCTCTTCTTCCTCACTCTTCTTCATCCTCCTGTTCTTCCTCTTCTTCCTCGTCCTTCTCTTCTTCCTCTTCTTCCTCGCTCTTCCTCGTCCTCCTGTTATTCTTCTTCCTCGCTCTTCCTCGTCCTCCTGTTCTTCCTCTTCTTCCTCACTCTTCCTCGTCCTCTTGTTCTTCCTCTTCTTCCTCGCTCTTCCTCGTCCTCCTGTTCTTCCTCGTCCTCCTGTTCTTCCTCTTCTTCCTCGCTCTTCCTCGTCCTCTTCTTCCTCGCTCTTCCTCATCCTCCTGTTCTTCCTCTTTTTCCTCTTCTTCTTCCTCGTCCTCCTGTTCTTCCTCTTATTCCTCATTCTCCTGTTCTTCCTCTTTTTCCTCTTCTTCTTCCTCGCTCTTCCTCATCCTCTTTTTCCTCGCTCTTCCTCGTCCTCTTCTTCCTCGCTCTTCCTCGTCCTCTTCTTCCTCGCTCTTCCTCGTCCTCTTCTTCCTTGCTCTTCCTCATCCTCCTATTCTTCCTCATCTTTCTCGCTCTTCCTCGTCCTCCTTTTCTTCCTCATCTTCCTCGCTCTTCCTCGTCCTCCTGTTCTTCCTCTTCTTCTTCGTTCTCCTATTCTTCCTCATCTTTCTCGCTCTTCCTCGTCCTCCTTTTCTTCCTCATCTTCCTCGCTCTTCCTCGTCCTCCTGTTCTTTCTTTGACTCTTCAGATATTCGGCGTCTTGATAAGTGGCGCCTTGCGGTTTCCTCGCTCCTTCTCATCCTCCTGTTCTTCCTCTTCTTCCTCGCTCTTTCTTGTCCTCCTGTTCTTCCTCTTCTTTCTCGTTGTTCCTCGTCCTCCTGTTCTTCCTCTTCTTCCTCGCTCTTCCTCAACCTCTTGTTCTTCCTCTTCTTCCTCGCTATTCCTCGTCCTCTTGTTCTTCCTCTTCTTCCTCATCTTTCTCGTCCTCCTGTTCTTCCTCTTCTTCCTCGCTCTTCCTCTTCTTCCTCGTCCTCCTGTTCTTCCTCGCTCTTCCTCGTTCTCTTTTCCTCACTCTTCCTCGTCCTCTTCTTCCTCGCTCTTCCTCATCCTCCTGTTCTTCCTCTTCTTCCTCGCTCTTCCTCATCCTCCTGTTCTTCCTCTTCTTCCTCGTCCTCCTGTTCTTCCTCGCTCTTCCTCGTCTTCTTCCTCACTCTTCCTCGTCCTCTTGTTCTTCCTCTTCTTCCTCGCTCTTCTTCGTCCTCTTGTTCTTCCTCTTCTTCCTCGCTCTTCTTCGTCCTCTTGTTTTTCCTCTTTTTCCTCGTCCTCCTGTTCTTCCTCTTCTTCCTCGCTCTTCCTCGTCCTTCTGTTCTACCTCTTCTTCCTCGCTCTTTCTCGTCCTTCTTTTCTTCCTCATCTTCCTCGCTCTTCCTTGTCCTCTTCTTCCTCGCTCTTCCTCGTCCTCCAGTTCTTCCTCTTCTTCCTCTTCTTCCTCGTCCTCCTTTTCTTCCTCTTCTTCCTCGCTCTTCCTCGTCCTCCTGTTCTTCCTCTTCTTCCTCTCCTTCCTCGTCCTCCTTTTCTTCCTCTTCTTCCTCGCTCTTCCTCGTTCTCCTGTTCTTCCTCTTCTTCCTCGCTCTTCCTCGTCCTCCTTTTCTTCCTCATCTTCCTCGCTCTTCCTTGTCCTCTTCTTCCTCGCTCTTCCTCGTCCTCCTGTTCTTCCTCATCTTCCTCGCTCTTTCTCGTCCTTCTTTTCTTCCTCATCTTCCTCGCTCTTCTTTGTCCTCTTCTTCCTCGCTCTACCTCGTCCTCCTGTTCTTCCTCTTCTTCCTCGCTCTTCCTCGTCCTCCTGTTCTTCCTCATCTTTCTCGCTCTTTCTCGTCCTCCTGTTCTTCCTCTTCTTCCTCGCTCTTCCTCGTTCTCCTGTTCTTCCTCTTCTTCCTCGCTCTTCCTCGTCCTCCTGTTCTTCCTCATCTTTCTCGCTCTTTCTCGTCCTTCTTTTCTTCCTCATCTTCCTCGCTCTTCCTTGTCCTCTTCTTCCTCGCTCTACCTCGTCCTCCTGTTCTTCCTCTTCTTCCTCGCCCTTCCTCGTCCTCCTGTTCTTCCTCTGACTCTTCAGATATTCGGCGTTTTGATAAGTGGCGTCTTGCGGTTTCCTCGCTCCTTCTCATCCTCCTGTTCTTCCTCATCTTCCTCGCTCTTCCTTGTCCTCTTCTTCCTCGCTCTTCCTCGTCCTCCTGTTCTTCCTCTTCTTCCTCGCCCTTCCTCGTCCTCCTGTTCTTCCTCTGACTCTTCAGATATACGGCGTTTTGATAAGTGGCGTCTTGCGGTTTCCTCGCCCTCTCGAGTCTCGGGCTCCTTCGTCTTGACCTCCAGCTCTTCTGCTATTTTACATCTCATAGATTCATTGCTTCTTCCTCCTTAATAATTTATTTCTCAAATGTCTGATTTTTTTATGAAATTGATTTCCTTTGACTCGCTCTCGCTCAGGTGGGGGGGGATCGATCTCACCTCCCGGACACTGATGGGTTTGGAAAATGTTTTTTTTTTTTGCTTAAATGGAATTTCTAAGTGAAATCTTTGTATTTTCTCGCCTTGTGTCTATAAGATGTAAATGTCACTCCTTGTGATCGGCCTTTTATTGATATCTGCAGTTCTGTCACCGCTGCCGAGTGAGAGAAATAAACTGGTATAAAGCCGCTGTAACCTCAGAGAGCTGATCATAGCATCAATATTTATACTGTCCTGCGCTGACACATTGTGACAACCCCGCAGCTGAATGTAAAAAGAATATTCCCAATCCCAGATCATAAAAACTGCAAGCAATTGATATAAAAATGTGTCACAATGGTGCAAATGACTAACCATGAATGGGCAAATAGGCATCAATCCAACTAAGTCCACAATTAGGATGGAGCCCAATCCTTACAGCGTCTAAACCATCGCAGGAGAAAATGCGACATTCACCGCAGCCCCAGGTGCAGCCGGTGTAACACATTCAACGTCTTAAAGGGAACCTGTCAGCAGAAATTTAGCTTTAAACCTAAAAGTTTCCCCATTCTAGCGAGGTTCCTATAGTTTTTGTGCCCCTTTTAAACCAAATTAAATACTTTATAAAGTTGTACCTTTTGGTATGCAGATCTTCTAAATTGTCCATGGGGGCGGGCCGTCTGGTGTCCGTTACTGTCCCTCCTGCCGATTTATGCCGTCCCCCAACGCTCCATTTCATACATCAGGACGCCGCCTATTGCGCCCTAGGTCCTGTGCATGCGCCGTGCAACTGTGCACTGTGTGACCGCTGGTGACGTGTGTTGCAGGCACGAGGTTATGGGCGGCGCTGTGATTGCATCAGCAAGTGCCCGCCCATAACCTCGTGCCCGCGCTTTCCCCTCTGCCTCTAGCGTTCTGCGCAAGCGCTGGCCAGATGACCCAACGTCACCTCTCGTAACCAGTGGTGTCCTGATCTGCTCCTCCCATCTATTTCCTGCTGCAGGGTAAGATGGGAAAGAGGTGACATCGGGTCATCTGGCCAGCGCTTGCGCAGAACGCTGGAGGCAGAAAGGAAAGCGCGGCCACGAGATTATGGGCGGGCACTTGATGCAATCACAGCGCCGCCCATAATCTCGTGCCTGCGACACACGTCATCAGCGGTCACACTGTGCACACAGTGCACAGTCCCGGTACAGTCGCACGGCGCATGCGCAGGACCTAGGGTGCAGTGGGCGGCGTCCTGATGTATGAAATGGAGCGTTGGGGGACGGCGTAAATTGGCAGGAGGGACAGTAACGGACACCAGACGGCCCGCCCCCATGGATAATTTGTAAGATTTGCATACCAAAAGGTACAACTTTATAAAGTATTTCATTTGGTTTAAAAGGGGGCACAAAAACTATAGGAACCTTTCTAGAATGCAGCCCACGAGCTGCAGAGGGGGAAACTTTTAGGTTTAAAGCTAAATTTCTGCTGACAGGTTCCCTTTAAGAATATTCAGAATTCGATGTAAGTGAATGTTTGCTGGTCGGTCGCAGATCGGTGTTTTCTGAATTATCCGGATATTCTGTGCAGCTGCCGCCCATGATGTCACCGTGGAGCTCTCCTGCCATCTAGTGTCTGCGCAGCAGAATGCAGCCACATCATTAACCTGTATATTGGTAATAGGCTATGTGCGCACGTTGCGTAAATTCATGCAGTTACGCTGCGCTTTGCAGCGCAGCGTAGCTGCATGCGTCCTGCGTCCCCTGCACAGTCTATGGAGATTGTGCAGGGGCCGTGCGCACGTGGCGTCTCAGAGCGCAGCGCTTCGGCTACTGCCCAAAGCGCTGCGCAAAAAGAAGTGACATGTCACTCCTTTCCTGCGCTTTGCCGGCAGCTCCTGCTCTGTCTATGGGAGGAGCTGCAGGCAGAGCGCATGGAATCGGCGCTCACTACGGACATTTCTGCAGCGATCTAAAGCGCACATGTGCTCTTCAGATCGCTGCAGAAATTTCTGCAGGGCTAGTACGCAACGTGCGCACATAGCCTTAGATTCATCCCTTATATATATCGATCAATCGCTGTCCCATAAATAGGAGCCATTCAGATAATTAGTGAATATTTCTGTGTATTTGGACGCATATTTAATCCGAACAATTGAAAATGAACCAAAAATATTAGAAATTAGAAAGTGACGGCCCTGCTGATGAGAGTTACATCTCAGCTGGTGCGGTGGATACGTGATCCGCAGTCTGGATGAGCAGTCACAACGCAGCATGGGCAGATGACATTGTGCATAGAAATCATCGGGCACCATAGAAGAAGTTATAGTTACCCCCCAAACCCCAAAAAAGCTGGGTCACAGCAGAGCGTATGTCACAACTTCACAGCCTTACAAAGTAATCTTACTCCTGTCGAAGCCTCTAGATTCCCCTTTCACTGCGCCCACAAAGTGTGATGAGAACAAAGGTGCCCCACAAATACTCTATGATATCCCACATTGAATTCCTCCACACCCACAGTGCCCACCTTACTGTACCCCCCTCAACTACCCCATCAAAGTACGGTGACCCCCAACACAGAAGATCCCCAACTGTGACCCCACACAGCCTCCATACAGTGCACTTATGGCCGAAAATGTTAGTCCTCTGAAGTTGTTCAAGGAAATGAAGTATTTCGACCAGGAAATTATTACAGTCACGTTTTGTTATACACACACTTATTTTCTTTGTGTATATTGGAACCATACAAAAAAAAAAAACAGGAAAAAAGACAAATTGGAGATAATTTCACACAAAACCTCCAAAATGATCCAGACAAAATTGTTGGCACCCTCTGAAAAATATGGGTAAACAACTTTGTTTCCAGCATGTGATGCTCAATCAGACTCCCCAGTGGCATAGGTGTGGGCAATAAGAAAATCACACCTGAAACCAGATAAAAAGGGAAGAAGTTCCCTCAATCTTTGCATTGTGTGTCTGTGTGTGCCGCACTAAGCATGGAGAACAGAAAGAGGAGAAGAGAGCTGAGGACTGGAGAACCAAAATTGTTGACAAATATCAGCAATCTCAAGGTTACACGTCCATCTCCAGAGATCTTGATGTTCCTTTGTCCACACTGCACAACATAATCCAGAAGGTTACACCCCATGGTACTTCAGCTAATCTCCCTGGACATAGATGGCAGAGAAAAACTGATGGAAATTTGTAACGTAGGAAAGTCTGTATGGTGCATAAGAGCCAATCAAGATCCAGAGAAATTAAAGCTGTCCTGCAGGATCAGGGGCATTAGTGTCAGCGAGAACTATCCATCCACATCTGAATGACATGAAACGCAATGAAGGAGACCCAGAAGGACCCCACTGCTTACACCGAGACAGAAAAAACCAAAATGTACGTGAGTAACCAAAATCCTCCTGGGAAAGCGTCTTGTGGACAGATGAGACCAGGATAGAGCTTTATGGTAAAGGACATCATTCTACTGTTTACTGAGAACAGAATGAGGCCTACAAAGTAAAGAACACAGCACCTACAGGCACCTATGGTTGAGGACAGAGATAATGGGTTTGTTTTGCTGCCTGACTGTGTGCAAGTCATGAAATCTGAAGACTATTAGAGGATTTTGTGTGGCAATGTAGAGCCCAGGGTCAGAAAGCCGGGTATAGTCCTAGGTCAGGGGTCTCCAGCAGCACAATGACCCCAAACACTTCAAGAAGCCCCAGAAATGGAGGAAACAAAGCGCTGGAGAGATCTGAAGAGGCCGCAATGAGTCCGGAGCTAAACCCCATTGACTCCTGTGGAGAGATCTGAAAATTGCGAGAAGAGGAGAAGAGAAGAGGAGAAGAGAAGAGAGAAGAGAAGAAGAGGAGAGAAGAGAGGAGAGGAGAGAAGAGAGGAGAGAAGAGAAGAGGAGAGGAGAGAGGAGAAAAAAGAGGAGAGAAGAGAAGACAAGAAGAGAGGAGAGGAGACGCCTTCAGATACAAGAGACCTGGAGACGTTGATAAAGCAGAGTGTGAGATCCCCGGAGAGAGGAGGAAGAAGCTGTGGACGGGGACAGGAGGCGACTGATGGAGGGGTTTATTCCGAATTATAAGTTGATGGTGACAGCAATTTTTTTCCACCCATTTTGGGGTCCAATTTGACTTTTTTCTTTGTTTTTTTTTGTGTTGTTCCAATACACACAAAGGAAATAAAAATGTGCATAAACGTGTGTGAGGTAAATCCGGAGATATGACGATAAATCATGATATTCAAGTTATGTCAGGAAGCCCTCTCCTGGTGTCACCCCCCCTTTCCTTCACACAACTTGTTTAGCAACCCATCCCATGGCCATCTCCTGTGATATGGAGATGAGGTGGTGTGGGAACAATGGACACAGGATGACTCCCTGCCGTCACCCTGTAACAAGAGTTGTGTCACGCTTCCCGGGTCCTCACCCCCGCTCCCCGGCTCACCTGCCACGCTCCCCGCTCTCCAGCCACCGGATCCCGTCCGTCCCAGGGTCCCTGGACCCCGATCCCGGCGCCCGACAGCTTCCCTGGACCTGGCCGGCTCCCCTGCGTCCTCCTCGCAGCCTCCTTCCCTGGCTTCTGGCACTCGGGCGGCGCGCATGCGCATTAGGGCGCGCGCGCGGTCACTGACCCTTTCTTAAAGGGCCAGCGTCCATTAACAGGAAATGAGGTTGCACAGGTACAGGGTATATAGGGGGTCATTGTCCAAGGGGGCGGGGCCTGATCTTCGTGTTCCCTGAGCTAGGAGTCAGGTCTCCTGGTGTTTATGTGCCTATACTCACCTATCTCTCTTTGTAGAGCCGTACCTGCCGCGCCATCCAGTCTGCCGTGTCCTGAACCCCGCACGCTGTCCGTCTGCCAACTGACAGTCCGTACCATCTCGGATCCCTGCGGTGACCCGTCATCCCGCTCCAGAGGTTCCGGACCCCGCCTACTATCATCTCGGCTTCCGAACCTGAGCTACGTCACCAGTACCACCATCTGTGACTCCGTGGTCCCAGGGACTCCTCCGCTGCCCTCACTTGCACGGACTGTTCTGCCGCCCTTCAGTGCTTCAGCTGCCGGACTCCTTACCACCATCTTAGAGTCCGGTCCAGTGGATCCACCTCCTGGGTCTACCCGACCGCCCGGCCGTGACAGTAAGATCAGGCCATGGATCCCGCTGCAGCACTATTGGCCCTGCAAGAGGAACTCCAACGCCAGCGTGAAGTCCAGACCCGCATGCTGCAATTTATGACCTCCGTGGACACCCGCCTGTACACGTTACAAGCTTCCATGACGCCTGCGGCACCCAGGTCCTCCAATGGACAATCCACGGCTCCCGCACCAGTGGCAGCCTCGTCGGGTGCTTCCCAACTCCGGTTGGCTTCACCACCTCGTTATGCTGGAGATCCCAAGACCTGCAGGGGCTTCATTAACCAGTGTTCCCTTCATTTCACGCAGCTGCCACATCTGTTCGCCTCTGACCAAGCCAAGGTCGCCTTTATAATGTCTCACCTGGAGGGCGAGGCGCTGGCGTGGATGAACCCCTTGTGGGAAAAGGAGGACCCTATGACCAAGGATCTTCAAGAGTTCCTGCAGGCCTTTCGCAGCACTTTTGACGAGCCGGGACGCGCCTCTGCGTCTGCTTCATCCCTTCTCCGCTTGCGTCAAGGAACACTGACGGTGGGCCAATACGCCATTCGTTTCCGCACGTTGGCTTCAGAACTCAGCTGGAATAATGAGGCCCTAACAGCCGCCTTCTGGGAGGGTCTCTCAAGCCGCATCAAAGACGAGTTGGCGGGCCGTGACGTGCCCTCCACCCTAGATGCCCTGATTGCCCTAGCAACTCGAGTAGACATCCGTTTTCAGGAGCGCTCCAAAGAGCTGTCTCGGGAGAGACGTCCAGTCCGGCATCCCTCTCCTCCACAGAAGACCTCCGTACCTCAGTCTTCTACCGCTGGGATTCCCGTCCACGAGCCCATGCAGATTGACCGGATACGGCAGTCCGAACAACGACGAGCAGAGCGGCTCGCTAAGGGCCTCTGCTTTTACTGTGGTGAGGACACACACCTCCTCCGTTCCTGTCCGGAAAGGCCGGGAAACTCCAAAGCCTAGGGTTGGTAGGAGAGGCCACCCTAGGTGCTGGGACTCTCTCTGATCCGGTCACATGGACCGTGCAAGTGACAACGGGAGAGACGCGGTTCACGGCTGAGGCCTACCTCGATTCCGGGGCAGCAGGCAATTTCATCCAGCAAGCCACCGTGGACAAATACCAAGTGCCTGTTATTCCACTCAACAAGCCCCTGGTGATTGCCTCTGTAGATGGGAGACCCCTTTCTGACACCATCTCCTGGACCACCAGGCCGGTTGAACTGCGGATCGGTGCTCTTCACACCGAGACCATCGCCTTCTACGTCCTCCCTCACATGTCCCATCAGATCCTGCTGGGTCTTCCATGGTTACGGGCCCACGAACCATCAGTCAGCTGGGGTACAGGCGACATCACCCGCTGGGGTTCTTCGTGTCATGAGAGATGTCTAAAATCCACACAACCCATCCGACAACCTCTGGTTCCTGAGAACCTACCGGGGCTGCCCTCGGCCTATTGGACCTTTGCGGATGTCTTTGATAAAAAGGAATCCGAGGTACTGCCGCCACATCGTCCATACGATTGTGCCATCGACCTGCTCCCTGGAACAACGCCACCACGAGGACGGATATATCCTTTATCTCCAGCCGAAACAAGGGCTATGTCTGCTTACATCTCAGAGAGCCTGGCAAGGGGATTCATTCGGAGGTCCTCCTCTCCTGCTGGAGCAGGTTTCTTCTTTGTCAAGAAAAAAGAGGGCGATTTACGCCCCTGCATCGACTACCGGGGTCTGAATCAGATCACAGTCAAAAACAAGTACCCTCTGCCGCTCATCCCCGAATTGTTTGACCGACTTAGGGGGGCTCGTGTGTTCACCAAGCTGGACCTTCGGGGTGCTTACAATCTGGTGCGCATCCGCTCTGGTGACGAATGGAAGACCGCGTTCAATACGCGCGATGGACATTATGAGTACTGCGTGATGCCCTTCGGCCTGTGTAATGCTCCTGCCGTCTTCCAAGAACTGGTGAACGACGTGTTCCGAGACCTCCTCTACACCTGTGTGGTAGTATATCTAGATGACATCCTTGTCTTCTCTCCGGACCTCTCAACCCACAGAGAGCACGTACAGCTGGTTCTACGAAGATTGAGAGAGAATCGCCTGTACGCAAAGTATGAGAAGTGTGTCTTTGAGCAGTCTACACTCCCCTTTTTGGGGTACGTCATCTCTGAGACTGGACTGCAGATGGATCCCAAGAAGGTCTCCGCCATTCTCAACTGGCCTCCCCCTTCTGGACTGAAAGCAATCCAACGCTTCCTGGGATTCGCCAACTACTACCGCCAATTCATCCCTCACTTCTCTGCTCTGACTGCTCCACTTTCCGCTTTGACTAAGAAAGAGGCAAATCCAAAGGACTGGTCGCCTGCGGCCGACGCCGCGTTTGGCTCATTGAAGCGAGCTTTTGCTTCCTCTCCTGTACTCCACCGTCCGGAGTTAAACCGCCAGTTCACCTTGGAGGTGGATGCCTCCTCCTCAGGAGCCGGAGCAGTGCTCATGCAGAAATCCTCCTCCGGGAAGATGGTGACTTGCGGATTCTTCTCCAAGGGCTTCTCAGCGTCTGAACGCAACTACACCATCGGGGACCGAGAGCTCTTGGCAGTCAAACTGGCACTGGAGGAATGGCGCTACCTCCTGGAAGGTGCAGTGTATCCCGTGATAATTTACACTGACCACAAGAACTTGGAATACCTGCGGTCCGCTCAGCGACTGAACCCACGGCAAGCCAGGTGGTCTTTATTCTTTGCCAGGTTTGACTTTCAGCTTCACTTCCGACCCGCGGACAAGAATGTACGCGCTGATGCCTTGTCCAGGTCTTTCATGCCCATGGAGCAGGAGGAAGCGACTACCCAACCCATCATCTGTCCTAGCAACATCGTTCCGGTGGCCCCTGTCACTCTAGCCCAGATACCGCCCGGGAAGACCTATGTCTCTGAGACCGACAGGCAAAAAGTGTTACACTGGGGTCATGCATCAAAAACAGCCGGCCATGCAGGCCAGAAGAGAACATGGGGTGCGATTGTACGCCATTACTGGTGGCCATCCCTTCGCACGGACGTCGCTGCTTTTGTCTCTGCCTGCTCCTCCTGTGCCAGGAACAAGACGCCCAACCACTTGCCCCATGGCCGTCTTCTGCCTCTGCCGATACCCTCAGTCCCGTGGCAACACATAGCTATGGACTTTATTACGGACTTGCCATTATCCTCCGGGCACACAGTCATATGGGTCGTGGTTGATCGATTCTCCAAAATGGCCCACTTCGTTCCTATGGCCGGACTGCCCTCAGCTCAGGAACTCGCGGAAGCCTATATACATCACATCTTTCGCTTGCATGGCTTTCCATCCCACATCGTGTCCGACAGAGGAACCCAGTTCACCTCCCGCTTCTGGAGGGCTCTATGCAAACATCTGGGAGTGACTCTGGACTTTTCCTCTGCTTACCATCCTCAGTCTAATGGCCAAGTGGAGAGGGTCAATCAAATCTTGACCTCATACCTACGTCACTATGTCAACGCCCATCACGACGACTGGTCCTCGCTTCTGCCTTGGGCTGAATTCGCCCATAACCACCACGTCAGTGAGTCATCCTCCAAATCACCCTTCCATGTTGTTTACGGACTTCAGCCCGCCGTCCCGCTGCCTATATCCCCTTCATCGGATGTCCCGGCTGCTGATACTGCTGTCCGTGACTTTGCTACCATTTGGGACTCTGTCAAGGCGTCCCTTGGGCGCGCTTCCCAGCGGATGAAGAAACACGCTGACAAGAGACGTCTGGATCCTCCGTGTTTCTCTCCTGGTGACCTGGTCTGGCTTGCTTCCCAGTACATCCGATTGAAGATACCGTCCTACAAGCTGGGTCCTCGCTACATCGGGCCGTTTAAGGTCCTCCGCAAGATCAATGAGGTATCCTACAAGCTACAGCTCCCGGCCACGATGAGGATACCCAACTCATTCCACGTCTCCCTGCTCAAGCCGGTTGTCCTTGGTCCTTTCTCCGCTGCTGCCAGTCCGGCTCCTCCACCTATTGCCGATGATGACATCTATGCGGTAAGGGATATCGTGGCCATGAAGACCGTACGAGGTCGGCAGTTCTTCCTGGTGGACTGGGAGGGGTATGGTCCTGAGGATAGGTCTTGGGAGCCCAGGGAGAACGTGGGCACTCCTCTTATCCGTGCCTTCATGTCCCGGTTGCGGGGAGGGGGGCGTGGGGGGGGGGGTACTGTCACGCTTCCCGGGTCCTCACCCCCGCTCCCCGGCTCACCTGCCACGCTCCCCGCTCTCCAGCCACCGGATCCCGTCCGTCCCAGGGTCCCTGGACCCCGATCCCGGCGCCCGACAGCTTCCCTGGACCTGGCCGGCTCCCCTGCGTCCTCCTCGCAGCCTCCTTCCCTGGCTTCTGGCACTCGGGCGGCGCGCATGCGCATTAGGGCGCGCGCGCGGTCACTGACCCTTTCTTAAAGGGCCAGCGTCCATTAACAGGAAATGAGGTTGCACAGGTACAGGGTATATAGGGGGTCATTGTCCAAGGGGGCGGGGCCTGATCTTCGTGTTCCCTGAGCTAGGAGTCAGGTCTCCTGGTGTTTATGTGCCTATACTCACCTATCTCTCTTTGTAGAGCCGTACCTGCCGCGCCATCCAGTCTGCCGTGTCCTGAACCCCGCACGCTGTCCGTCTGCCAACTGACAGTCCGTACCATCTCGGATCCCTGCGGTGACCCGTCATCCCGCTCCAGAGGTTCCGGACCCCGCCTACTATCATCTCGGCTTCCGAACCTGAGCTACGTCACCAGTACCACCATCTGTGACTCCGTGGTCCCAGGGACTCCTCCGCTGCCCTCACTTGCACGGACTGTTCTGCCGCCCTTCAGTGCTTCAGCTGCCGGACTCCTTACCACCATCTTAGAGTCCGGTCCAGTGGATCCACCTCCTGGGTCTACCCGACCGCCCGGCCGTGACAAGTTGTATCTCATTATAAGGCTCTGGAACTAGCCAGACAGAACGACTCCAGTAAAAAATGGTTCATATCTCGCAAGCCATATTTCCGATAAATACGGCAACCATAAAAATGGTGTTTTCGCATGCGGACGATGCTGGCACACCTTTTTTATGGGAGCGGGAGCTTGGGAAATACCCCAGGCGTGATATCAGCCAATGTGGAACTAGTAGACAAGTCATGAAACCTCTCATTCTGTAGCTAAATTCATAACTGTCACAATGAGAGCATTGGCGTCCGCCTACGACGCTCCCAGGCCAAGTTATGGCCATATTCCATGTTGTGGATTTTGTCCATAACTCCAGCCAGGGGTGGAGCAGTGCTCCCTCTGAGGTCACGAAGGTAGGAGGGGACCTGGATTTGCCCAGGTTGATAACCCTACTTCGGCCATTTTCCAGTGTTCTTTCGCTGGGGGTCACGTGCAGGAAACATCTGTGGGAGTTCCTGGAAACCTGGTCTACAGCGCCCCCCTGTGGCCAGACGCACAAGGTAACTGATTGAATTGCATACCTGTCTGTAAACCATGCTTTATCTGTAACTGTACTCTGACATATGTATATTCTGTAGATTCCCTATTGTATATATTGTAGTTTCTAGTGTGCTTTAGGCTGATTAAATTATATAATTAATCTTGGGCTGTTCTGTTATCTCGATCTTGAATCCCACGTCTGTGTGTTCGGCTAATAGTTACCGTGAAGCGGTTGGTGGCAGCGAGTTGTGCCAAGGATTATTGTGGGGAGGCCAGTGAGATTCGGGGAGATTTTATATATTCCGCCCGCGGAGGTCGGGGGAATATATACCCTACTCTCACCGGGGACCCTTCAATAATCGGCATAAGTAGTATAGCGGCCTCCTTGCTTATTGTCGGGCAATTCCATAATTGGCCTGACTATAAGAGGGGCGCTAGAGAGCGCGTCACGTGCTCTGTCTGTCGGTCGGGAGGTATAAAGGAGGGGTGACCCCCACTTGTTACCCCCCGATTGTGACGTACTGGTAGCCAGCGCGGGGGATTTCTGAGTGACCCCCCCGGTGGTTTGTGACATATTGGTGGCATAGCGGTGGGATCGGGATAATAGTGTGTGTGAGTGTGAGACCCATACTCCCAGACACTAAAGACTGCCTGCAGCAGCTGTGGCTGCTGGGGTCTTCAGACCAGCTCAACACTAGAGTGTCAGAGTGCAGATACTGTAAGGTGTGTGGAGGCATCAGGTGTCAGTTCTGTGTCAGTGACCAAAAGTCTGCAAGAATGGCTGATGGCACCAGGAGCAGAGCTATGCAACTGGCCAATGCTAAGGCAGGAGCCGAAGAGAGGGAGGACGGTGCTGTGGACAGTAATGAGGAGGTTGCCCACGAGTCCTCCAGGAGCTCGACGCCAGAAAACAGCTCTGCAGAGGACATTGCGCAACCTGGCACTGCTGGACAAGATGAGGAGGAGCTCACCCAAGGGTCCTCAACGAGCCAGATGCCAGCCCTCCGCTCTGCAATGGACAGTGAAGCACCAGGCTCCGCAGCGGGCCGCAGATCACCACGTGCCATTCCACCGAGCCTGGGAGGCTCGGATAGCCTTCTTCAAATGGCTATGGCCCTTCTCCAGGCTGGAGACCAGAAGGGCTACAAGGAACTCCTGGCAGAGCGCAGGGCAGAGCGGCAGGCAGCGCGTGATGCTGAGGCTGCGGAGCGGCAAGCAGCGCGTGAAGAGCGCCAGGCAGAGCGTGAGGCTGCGGAGCGACAGGCAGACCGTGACTACCAGCTGCATCTAGCCAAGCTCCAGCCCTCATCAGCCACACGTGACCTTCAAGACACCAAACTTCCAAAGGTCCGTGTTGAGGACTTCCCAGTGCTGGAGAAGGATGGAGACTTGGACTCTTTCTTGACTGCTTTTGAACGGACTTGCTTGCAGCACCATCTGGACAAGGACCAGTGGGCCAAATACCTGACCCCCCGTTTAAGGGGTAAGGCCCTGGAAATCCTTGGGGACTTGCCTGCTGAGGCAGATCAGGGCTACGACACCATCAAGCGGGCCCTGATCCAACAGTACAACCTCACTCCAGAGTCCTACCGCAAGAAGTTCCGGAGCCTACAGAAGGGACCAAAGGACTCCTGGGCTGACCACCGGTGGGCACTTGCCCGAGCTGCCGACCACTGGACCCAAGGCCTGCAGCTTTCCACCGGACCAGAGATCCTGGACTTGGTCATCACGGAGCCACTCTTGTGGAACTGCCCTGAGGATCTCCGCCAGTTCATCCGAGACCAGAAGCCAAAGGGGTCCACGGCTACAGCTGCCCTGGCCGATGACTACACCAACAATCGGGCTCCTGAAGCCAGGAGAGCAGCCACCAGCAGCACCTGGAGAGGGGGTAAGATGAACTCTGCGACTGCCCCACCTGCCCCTAGACTGCAGGGGGTGTCCCCCTCAACTCCCCTCTCCAGGCCCGTGGCAGAACCAAGACGGTGCCACCAGTGCAACCTACCTGGACACTTCAAGGCCATGCGCCCTCAGCGTCCCAAGGCCCCGGCTCCGTCCCCGTCCCAAGGGCCGCCCAAGGTGTATTGTGTGGGTGGGGGTGGTGGTAGGTCCCTGGACAGCTTCCAACCTGTCACCGTCGGCCGGTCTGTGACCATGGGACTGCGAGACAGCGCCTCGGAGGTGACTCTGGTGCGGCCTGAGATGGTGTCCCCCCAAGACTTGATCCCTGGGAAAACCCTCGCTGTCTCCGGGATTGGAGGCATTGACCCGGCGCTGCCTGTTGCTGACATTTATGTGGACTGGGGCGCAGGGCGAGGGGTGAGGGAGGTGGGGGTAACTGATCGGATCCCCGCAAACGTGCTACTTGGGACAGATTTGGGGCAGATAACCTCCCAGTTTGGGCCCCAACCAAGGGCTGAACCTTCAGCCAGTACTGACATGCCTCCGGACAATGTTAATGTGTTATCTATGAATGATGTAAGGGAGGAGGGAGTGAACTCTGATTTTTCTGCTTGCATAGACACCATAGACACACACTCAGCTGCAGCTGTGACAGGGGAGGGGGTCAGAGAAAGGTGTGACAATGCCTCTACAAGTAATCAGCCTGTGAGCTGGGATCTGTTGCCCTCTGCAGGGATAAGCAGAGAGCAGGGTGCTGCAGGGGGAGGACCAGTGTGTGGGGTGGGGGCTACCACAGCAAATGTGGGGTCCCCAGAGATTTCACAGCGGGGTTCTGTTGCTGCAGGAGGGGAACAGGCAGGTGAGATTGGGGCCGGTCCCGGAGCGGAAGTGCTCCCAGGTAAGATCTCGGTGCATGGTTCCCCCACAACCGGGGTGTCAGGAAGCCAGGTAGGTCTGCCTGAACCGGCGACTTGGTCAGGAACGGAGGAGGAGCAGGCACGACCCACGGTCGCAGCGGCTGTGGCCGCTGTCACCCGCAGTGGGAGTGCTGGAAGCCAAGGGGCCTCCCGGAGGTCCGATAGCTCTTCCCCTTCTGACCAAGTGGCAGCCGAGTCAGGTGGAGGCCAGGACACAGGTCCCGGGGTACTGACCGAAGATGTGACAGTCTCGTCGATTCTGGCCACATCTAGTCAGGGGTTTCAGGCAGCGTTAGAAGCTGACGACAGCCTGAAAGCTCTTAAGGAGCAGGCGGCACAGCCTCCCTCGGACTCGGACCCGGAGCGAGTGGTCTGGGACCAAGGACGGCTGTACCGGGCCACGGTCCAGCAGGGTTCACCGGAGGCGTGGCCCAGGGACCGACAGTTGGTGGTACCCTATCCGTTCCGGACGGAGTTGTTGCGGATCGCACATGAGATTCCGATGGCCGGACACCTAGGGATCGCTAAGACCAAGGCCAGGTTAAACCAGCATTTCTACTGGCCAAAAATGGGGGCCGATGTGGCTGCCTACTGCCGTTCGTGTGAAACCTGTCAGAGAGTGGGGAAGGCGGGGCCACGCCCCAAAGCCCCACTGGTATCTCTGCCAATCATCGATGAGCCTTTCAGGAGGGTGGCTGTGGATCTGGTCGGCCCGCTGGCCATCCCCAGCAGCTCTGGGAAACGCTTCATACTGACGGTAGTGGACTATGCCACCCGGTACCCAGAAGCAGTGGCCTTGTCGTCCATTCGGGCTGACAAGGTGGCCACCGCATTGCTGGAGATTTTCTCCCGAGTGGGTTTTCCCCAGGAAATGCTCACTGACCGGGGGACCCAATTCATGTCCCAGCTGATGGAGGCCCTCTGTAAGCAAGTCCAGGTGCGACATCTGGTGGCCAGCCCGTACCATCCACAGACTAATGGCCTGTGCGAGCGGTTCAATGGCACCTTAAAGCAGATGCTTAAGATGTTGGTCGACTCCCATGGGCGTGACTGGGAGCGGTATCTCCCACACCTGTTATTTGCTTACCGGGAGGTTCCACAGGCCTCAACAGGATTCTCACCGTTTGAGCTCCTGTACGGGCGACGTGTGCGGGGCCCCCTGGCTCTGGTGAAAGAGGCTTGGGAAGGGGATTTGGCCACCCCTGGAGTGTCGGTTATCGAGTATGTCATGCGCTTCCGGGACAAAATGCAGGCCTTGACGCAACTGGTACACGACAATATGGCTCAAGCCCAGGCCGATCAGAAGCGTTGGTACGACCAGAACGCTTGTGAGAGGACCTACCAAGTGGGTCAAAAGGTGAGGGTACTGGTCCCCGTACCACAGGACAAGCTTCAGGCAGCCTGGGAAGGCCCATACCTCGTGTACCAGCAGCTCAACCCTGTGACGTACCTGGTCACCCTGGACCCTGCCCGTGGAAGGCGGAAGCCCTTCCATGTGAACATGATGAAGGCACATCATGAGCGGGAGGCATGTGCGCTCCCCGTGTGCAACCTGCCCGAGGAGGGAGAAGCGGAAACCCTCTTGGATATGCTAGCCCAGGTTAGGGCAGGCGGATCCATTGAGGATGTGGAGGTTGGCCACCAGCTCTTGGAGGACCAACGGTCCCAGCTGTGGGCCACCCTACACCCCTTCCGGGGGTTGTTTACCAACCAGCCCGGAAGGACTGACTTGGCTGTCCATCACGTGGACACTGGGGATCATCCCCCGATCCGGCGTTCAGCATATCGGGTCTCCCTGGAGGTGCAGCAACACATGCGCCAGGAGATTGACGAGATGCTGAAGCTGGGGGTGATCCAGGCATCCAACAGCGCTTGGGCCTCGCCTGTAGTCCTCGTCCCTAAGAAGGACCGAACCACTCGGTTCTGCGTGGACTACAGGGGGCTCAATGCTGTCACGGTCGCCGATGCGTACCCAATGCCACGCATCGATGACCTGCTCGATCAGTTGGCCGGGGCTCAGTACCTGACCATCATGGACCTGAGCCGGGGATATTGGCAGATCCCCCTGACTCGCAAGGCCAGGGAACGCTCTGCCTTTATTACCCCATTTGGACTGTACGAGTCCACGGTGATGCCATTCGGGATGAGGAATGCCCCTGCCACTTTCCAGCGGATGGTCAACACCCTGCTCAAGGGACTTGAAGGGTACGCGGCCGCGTACCTGGATGACATTGCCGTCTTCAGTCCCACCTGGGAAGATCACCTAGAGCATCTAGCACAGGTGCTCAGGCGGGTCCACCGGGCAGGTTTGACCATCAAGCCGGGCAAGTGTCAGCTGGCCATGAGCGAGGTCCAGTACCTCGGTCACCGGGTAGGCGGGGGAACACTGAAGCCCGAGCCTGAGAAAGTGGAGGCCATCGCATCCTGGCCCACCCCCAGGACCAAGAAGCAGGTGATGTCCTTCTTGGGGACCGCTGGGTACTATAGGAGGTTTGTTCCATGCTATAGTAGCCTGGCAAAGCCCCTGACGGACCTCACCAAGAAGAAGCTGCCCTCTGCAGTCGATTGGACAATGGACTGCGAGACAGCCTTCCGGGCCCTAAAGGACGCCCTGTCCAGCCCGCCCGTGCTACAGGCAGCCGACTTCACGCGGCCGTTTGTAGTACAGACCGACGCCAGTGACTTCGGCCTCGGTGCGGTGCTCAGCCAGGTGGACTCTGCGAGCCAAGAGCACCCAGTCTTGTACCTGAGCAGGAAGCTGTTACCGAGGGAAGTGGCCTATTCCACAATGGAGAAGGAGTGCCTGGCCATAGTGTGGGCCCTGCAGCGTCTGCAACCCTATCTATACGGGCGCCACTTCATCGTGGAGACGGACCACAACCCCCTCAGCTGGTTGCACACCGTCTCTGGGACGAATGGGCGACTGTTGCGATGAAGCCTTGCGCTCCAGCAATACAACTTCACCATTCGCCACAAAAGGGGCCGTGACCACGGTAACGCAGACGGGCTGTCCCGACAAGGAGAGGTCGCGGACGGGCGCACGGGGGAACACCGGAGTGTGCTGCCCCCTAGCGCCCTCAAAAGGGGGGAGGTGTGAGGTAAATCCGGAGATATGACGATAAATCATGATATTCAAGTTATGTCAGGAAGCCCTCTCCTGGTGTCACCCCCCCTTTCCTTCACACAACTTGTTTAGCAACCCATCCCATGGCCATCTCCTGTGATATGGAAATTAGGTGATGTGGGAACAAAGGACACAGGATGACTCCCTGCCGTCACCCTGTAACAAGAGTTGTATCTCATTATAAGGCTCTGGAACTAGCCAGACAGAACGACTCCAGTAAAAAATGGTTCATATCTCGCAAGCCATATTTCCGATAAATACGGCAACCATAAAAATGGTGTTTTCGCATGCGGACGATGCTGGCACACCTTTTTTATGGGAGCGGGAGCTTGGGAAATACCCCAGGCGTGATATCAGCCAATGTGGAACTAGTAGACAAGTCATGAAACCTCTCATTCTGTAGCTAAATTCATAACTGTCACAATGAGAGCATTGGCGTCCGCCTACGACGCTCCCAGGCCAAGTTATGGCCATATTCCATGTTGTGGATTTTGTCCATAACTCCAGCCAGGGGTGGAGCAGTGCTCCCTCTGAGGTCACGAAGGTAGGAGGGGACCTGGATTTGCCCAGGTTGATAACCCTACTTCGGCCATTTTCCAGTGTTCTTTCGCTGGGGGTCACGTGCAGGAAACATCTGTGGGAGTTCCTGGAAACCTGGTCTACAGCGCCCCCCTGTGGCCAGACGCACAAGGTAACTGATTGAATTGCATACCTGTCTGTAAACCATGCTTTATCTGTAACTGTACTCTGACATATGTATATTCTGTAGATTCCCTATTGTATATATTGTAGTTCTAGTGTGCTTTAGGCTGATTAAATTATATAATTAATCTTGGGCTGTTCTGTTATCTCGATCTTGAATCCCACGTCTGTGTGTTCGGCTAATAGTTACCGTGAAGCGGTTGGTGGCAGCGAGTTGTGCCAAGGATTATTGTGGGGAGGCCAGTGAGATTCGGGGAGATTTTATATATTCCGCCCGCGGAGGTCGGGGGAATATATACCTTACTCTCACCGGGGACCCTTCAATAATCGGCATAAGTAGTATAGCGGCCTCCTTGCTTATTGTCGGGCAATTCCATAATTGGCCTGACTATAAGAGGGGCGCTAGAGAGCGCGTCACGTGCTCTGTCTGTCGGTCGGGAGGTATAAAGGAGGGGTGACCCCCACTTGTTACCCCCCGATTGTGACGTACTGGTAGCCAGCGCGGGGGATTTCTGAGTGACCCCCCCGGTGGTTTGTGACAACGTGTAATTACAATAACTTTCTGGGAGAAATACTTCATCTTCTGGAACAATTTAAAGGGGGCCAACATCTTACATACTGTATAATGGCCGCCACACAGCCCTCCGCACAGTATGATGGACCCCACCCAAACCGCCACACTGTATAATTGTTTCCATACAGTATAATGGCCCTCAAGTAGTCTAATGTATCCCTCATAGTCCTCCATATTATATAACGCACCCCCCATAGTCATCTGTATACTATTATGGCCACTAGTGGACTCATTGATTAAAAGAAATAAAACAATCTTATGATGTTGGAATTGGAAGGTTTCTCCAGGGTCATCGTGTCCAACCCCCGGGTCAATGCAGGAGTCACTAAACCATCTCAGACAGACGTCGCTCCAGCCTCTGCTGAAAGACTTCATTGAAGGAGACCTCACCACCTCTCATGGCCGCCTATTCCACTTGTTCCTCACCCTCACTTTCAAAACCTTTTTTCCAGTGGTGTAGCTAGAGTCCGATGGGCCCCGGTGCAAACGTTCATCTGGGTTCCTCCCCCCATTTGGGCCAATGTAGTATTCAAAATCCTATAAAGACATATCAGTTGCTCCACATCCCCTTAATTGTGTAGTAATGACCCGTCCGTTCTGTACTAATATCCTCCCATCCTGGTATATATCCCCATCCTGGTATATGTCCCAACTATGTGCCCATCCTGGTATATAGCTTCATCATGTCTCCATCCTGGAATATATAGCATCATCATGTTTCCATCCTGGTATATAGCCCCATCCTAGTATATGTCCCCATTTTGGCCACATCCTGGTATATAGCCCCATCCTAGTATATGTCCCCATTTTGGCCACATCCTGGTATATAACCCCATCCTAGTATATGTCCCCATTTTGGCCACATCCTGGTATATAGCTCCATCCTGGTATATGTCCCTATTTTGGCCACATCCTGATATATAGCCCCATCCTGGTATATGTTCTCATGATGGCTGCATCCTGGTATACAGCACTATCCTGGTATACGGTATATGAAAAACAGCTAAATAAAGTTATAATCACCCTTTTACCACATTATTAAGAAATTAAAAAATAAATATATAGGCAATTGCTATCGCTGCATTCACAAAAGTTCGGTCTGTCAAAATATAAACTAAATTAATCTGACTAGTAAATAGTGTATTGAGAGAAAAAAATCAAAACTCCAGAATTGCAATTTTTCGACTGCCTCAACATTAGAAAAATATGTAATAACATCATATATATCCCAAAAGAATATTAAAATATCATCTCGGGGCACAAAAAACAAGTCCTGACACAGCTCCATATCAAAAAATTCAAAAAGTTATGTCTCTTGAAAAGTTACAACACAAGCAAGATTTTGTTTCCAAAATTTTTTCCAAAATTTCTTTAAAAAAAATTGACCACCTAAATAAAACAAAGACTATACATTAGTATGGTAGTTTAGTATCTATCACTACAGAAAAGTTCCAAAAAGCCATTATGATCAAACACCAATACCTTATGACCCCTTGAATTCCCCTTGAGAAAGCGAGTTGCGAAACACGTGTCGGGGAGCTGTCTGTGCGTTCCACATCGGCAATGAGTAAATAGTAATCTTTAATATAATTTACTGCTGTACCTATCCGAATAAGTCATGTTATAATAGTGAAGACAATGATGAATGTAATTTATGCTATTCAGTAGGTAATTGACATGTCGCCACCTATTGGGCTCCATTCAGTAGTGCACCTTGTAATAGATTTATAAATTGTGCAGGAAACATAGATAGATTTTAGTATTGAATTGATATATGTAGTTTGCATAATCTGTGATAGAGATAAAAATGATTCTTTTGTTGCCTTTTACAGAAATGCAAAGAGTTTCTCTGCTTGATAATAAGACCGATAGTTATACCTTAATGGGGTAAATGCTGCCACCTACTGAATTCTATGGGGTAATGCACTGAATAATTCTGCTATATTGTAATAGATTAATAGAACACAAGAATATGTAATTATTATCACATGAAGTCTCATACAAGTTTAAGAGTGAAAGATAACAAGGTTTTGGTGCATTTCGATATAAAGGGCCTTTATCTAAGGCCCTGTGCGCACGTTGCGTTCAGTTTCTTGCAGTTATAAACGCATCCTCTGGCAGAAATTATCTTTGTCAAATTTGGTTTTGACCACAAAAACGCTAAAAATACGCTTGCGTTTTTACCGCGTTTTGACCACGTTTTTACCGCATTTTACATGCTTTTTCATTGATTAAAGTCAGATGCGTTTTCAATACAAATACAATGCTAAATAAAGTTTAAACATTCAAACACTATGAAAAAAAGGAAAAAAATGATAATAAATATCATGCTTAAAATCATGCACAAAATAGCTATTTTTGATAAAATGTTAACTGTGATCTAATAGTTATGTTTCAAATAACGTTAAAATATTGATTTTCATTAATCTATTTGTCGGACTATGTGTGTGTGTAAAGGGACACATCATGACCTCACTATAATGTCAAAAACTCATGCTTTATGCATCATAAAAGCGTGTAAAATGCTGGGATATTGATTAAGTTTGCATTTTGAAAGTTCTCATTGACTCTAATGTTAGCAAAACGCTGCCAAAATGGCAAAAACAATTGACACGCTGCTTCTTTAAACGCAGAGATTTTGACATATTTTCTGCAACTAAAATGCTGCGTTTTTAACAGCATCGTGCGCACAAGAAATCCCAAATTCCCATAGACTTTGCCTGAAAATCAAAACGCATGCATTTTTGCATGAAAACGCTGCAGTTGAAAACGCTGCAGAAACGCATAAAAAAACGCAACGTGCTAACACAGACTAACAACGAGGATTTAAGATTTTGTGGTGGCTCGTGCCCAAATGGAAACTAATATATGTGAATATAATAACCGTTTGATTAGAAATATATGGCATATATAGCATGTAAATTATAACCCTTGCAGCGGATCAACCAGAATAGCATTTTGTGACTGGGATTACATTGCTCTGATATTAATCAGAATATTTTACATTTTGAATGTATACATTTCAATAAAAATAAATATATATTTGACTAGAAGGTGGCCGGATTCTACGCATCGGGTATTCTAGAATTTACGTATTGTGTAGTTCATGTATGATTTTTGTTATATATATATATAGATGTTGTTGTGTGTAGTTACCAAGTGTTTGTGTAGGGGCTGTACATGTTCTGGGTGTTGTCTGGGTGTGGCGGGGGGGTGAGAGCGGTGTTGTATGTGTGTTGCGCGTGTTGCGTTGTTTGTGGAGCGCTGTGTGTCTGTAGCGTTGTGTGTGTGTGTGTTGCGCGGTTTGTGTGTGTGTGGTGTGTTTTGGGGGGAGGTATGTTTTGTGCAATGTGTGTGTGTTGTGCGGTATGTGCGTATATTTGTGTGTGCCGCGGTGTTTGTGTGTTGGGTGTTGTGTGTGTGCGGCGTTGTCTGTGTGTGTGGGTGTCTGTGTACGGCGGTGTTTGTGGTTCCCAGTGTGTGTGTGGTGTGTTGTGTGTGTGTGTGTTGGGGGGAGGTGTGCACCTCCCATCGTGCTCCATCCCCCATGCTGCGCACCCCCCATCGTGCTCCATCCCCCATGCTGCCCAACCCCCATCGTGCTCCATCCCCTATGCTGCGCATTCCCCATCGTGCTCCATCCCCGATGCTGCGCACCCCCCATCGTGCTCCATCCCCCATGCTGCGCACTCCCCATCGTGCTCCATCCCCGATGCTGCGCACCCCCCATCGTGCTCCATCCCCCATGCTGCGCACTCCCTATCGTGCTCTATCCCCCATGCTGCGCACTCCCCATCGTGCTCCATCCTCCATGCTGCGCACTCCCCATCGTGCTCCATCCCCCATTCTGCGCACCCCCCATCGTGCTCAGTCCCCCATGCTACGCATCCCCCATCGTGCTCCATCCCCCATGCTGCCCAACCCCCATCGTGCTCCATCCCCTATGCTGCGCATTCCCCATCGTGCTCCATCCCTGATGCTGCGCACCCCCCATCGTGCTCCATCCCCGATGCTGCGCATTCCCCATCGTGCTCCATCCCCGATGCTGCGCACCCCCCATCGTGCTCCATCCCCCATGCTGCGCACTCCCCATCGTGCTCCATCCCCGATGCTGCGCACCCCCCATCGTGCTCCATCCCCCATGCTGCGCACTCCCTATCGTGCTCTATCCCCCATGCTGCGCACTCCCCATCGTGCTCCATCCTCCATGCTGCGCACTCCCCATCGTGCTCCATCCCCCATTCTGCGCACCCCCCATCGTGCTCAGTCCCCCATGCTACGCATCCCCCATCGTGCTCCATCCCCCATGCTGCCCAACCCCCATCGTGCTCCATCCCCTAAGCTGCGCATTCCCCATCGTGCTCCATCCCTGATGCTGCGCACCCCCCATCGTGCTCCATCCCCGATGCTGCGCACCCCCCATCGTGCTCCATCCCCTATGCTGCGCACTCCCCATCGTGCTCCATCCCCCATGCTGCGCACTCCCCATCGTGCTCCATCCCCGATGCTGCGCACCCCCCATCGTGCTCCATCCCCCATGCTGCGCACCCCCCATCGTGCTCCATCCCCCATGCTGCGCACTCCCCATCGTGCTCCATCCCCGATGCTGCGCACCCCCCATCGTGCTCCATCCCCCATGCTGCGCACTCCATTTTCATAGTGGAGAATGAAGAACACATTGAAGAAGGAAATGACATCAGACCTTTTTTTTGTTCACTGATAAAAAAACGCATAAAGACGCAGTGAGCAAAAACGCAGAAAAATGCAGCAAAAAAACGCACCAAATCGCGGCAAAACGCGTGCGTTTTTTGCCGCTTTTTTTGACGCGGGTGCGTTTTTGTGCGGTTTTTGCCGCAAAAAACGCACAAAAACGCAGCGTCAAAAAAACGCAGTGTGTGAACCTAGCCTTACACTGCTCTGCCCCATAATAGCAGAGCTGTCATTAACCTGCAATGCACTTTTACAGTAAATCTACCATAGTCCCCACCAATAATCCGGCCCCCGGCTTCTGCAGGATGATGCTCGGCTGTTGCCACTTTTACAGTAAATCTACCATAGTCCCCACCAATAATCCGGCCCCCGGCTGCTGCAGGATGATGCTCGGCTGTTGCCGCTTTTACAGTAAATATACCATAGTCCCCACCAATAATCCGGCCCCCGGCTGCTGCAGGATGATGCTCGGCTGTTGCCGCTTTTACAGTAAATCTACCATAGTCCCCACCAATAATCCGGCCCCCGGCTTCTGCAGGATGATGCTCGGCTGTTGCCGCTTTTACAGTAAATCTACCATAGTCCCCACCAATAATCCGGCCCCCGGCTTCTGCAGGATGATGCTCGGCTGTTTCCGCTTTTACAGTAAATCTACCATAGTCCCCACCAATAATCCGGCCCCCGGCTTCTGCAGGATGATGCTCGGCTGTTGCCGCTTTTACAGTAAATCTACCATAGTCCCCACCAATAATCCGGCCCCCGGCTGCTGCAGGATGATGCTCGGCTGTTGCCGCTTTTACAGTAAATCTACCATTGTCCCCACCAATAATCCGGACCCCGGCTTCTGCAGGATGATGCTCGGCTGTTGCCGCTTTTACAGTAAATCTACCATAGTCCCCACCAATAATCCGGCCCCCGGCTTCTGCAGGATGATGCTCGGCTGTTGCCGCTTTTACAGTAAATCTACCATAGTCTCCACCAATAATCCGGCCCCCGGCTGCTGCAGAGTGATGCTCGGCTGTTGCCGCTTTTACAGTAAATCTACCATTGTCCCCACCAATAATCCGGCCCCCGGCTTCTGCAGGATGATGCTCGGCTGTTGCTGCTTTTACAGTAAATCTACCATAGTCCCCACCAATAATCCGGACCCCGGCTTCTGCAGGATGATGCTCGGCTGTTGCCGCTTTTACAGTAAATCTACCATAGTCCCCACCAATAATCCGGCCCCCGGCTTCTGCAGGATGATGCTCGGCTGTTGCCGCTTTTACAGTAAATCTACCATAGTCACGACCAATAATCCGGCCCCCGGCTGCTGCAGGATGATGCTCGGCTGTTGCCGCTTTTACAGTAAATCTACCATTGTCCCCACCAATAATCCGGTCCCCGGCTGCTGCAGGATGATGCTCGGCTGTTGCCGCTTTTACAGTAAATCTACCATAGTCCCCACCAATAATCCGGCCCCCGGCTGCTGCAGGATGATGCTCGGCTGTTGCCGCTTTTACAGTAAATCTACCATAGTCCCCACCAATAATCCGGCCCCCGGCTTCTGCAGGATGATGCTCGGCTGTTGCCGCTTTTACAGTAAATCTACCATTGTCCCCACCAATAATCCGGTCCCCGGCTGCTGCAGGATGATGCTCGGCTGTTGCCGCTTTTACAGTAAATCTACCATAGTCCCCACCAATAATCCGGCCCCCGGCTGCTGCAGGATGATGCTCGGCTGTTGCCGCTTTTACAGTAAATCTACCATAGTCCCCACCAATAATCCGGTCCCCGGCTGCTGCAGGATGATGCTCGGCTGTTTCCGCTTTTACAGTAAATCTACCATAGTCCCCACCAATAATCCGGCCCCCGGCTTCTGCAGGATGATGCTCGGCTGTTGCCGCTTTTACAGTAAATCTACCATAGTCCCCACCAATAATCCGGCCCCCGGCTTCTGCAGGATGATGCTCGGCTGTTGCCGCTTTTACAGTAAATCTACCATAGTCTCCACCAATAATCCGGCCCCCGGCTTCTGCAGGATGATGCTCGGCTGTTGCCGCTTTTACAGTAAATCTACCATAGTCCCCACCAATAATCCGGCTCCCGGCTGCTGCAGGATGATGCTGGGCTGTTGCCGCTTTTACAGTATATCTACCATTGTCCCCACCAATAATCCGGCCCCCGGCTTCTGCAGGATGATGCTCGGCTGTTGCTGCTTTTACAGTAAATCTACCATAGTCCCCACCAATAATCCGGACCCCGGCTTCTGCAGGATGATGCTCGGCTGTTGCCGCTTTTACAGTAAATCTACCATAGTCCCCACCAATAATCCGGCCCCCGGCTTCTGCAGGATGATGCTCGGCTGTTGCCGCTTTTACAGTAAATCTACCATTGTCCCCACCAATAATCCGGTCCCCGGCTGCTGCAGGATGATGCTCGGCTGTTGCCGCTTTTACAGTAAATCTACCATAGTCCCCACCAATAATCCGGCCCCCGGCTGCTGCAGGATGATGCTCGGCTGTTGCCGCTTTTACAGTAAATCTACCATAGTCACGACCAATAATCCGGCCCCCGGCTGCTGCAGGATGATGCTCGGCTGTTGCCGCTTTTACAGTAAATCTACCATAGTCCCCACCAATAATCCGGCCCCCGGCTTCTGCAGGATGATGCTCGGCTGTTGCCGCTTTTACAGTAAATCTACCATTGTCCCCACCAATAATCCGGTCCCCGGCTGCTGCAGGATGATGCTCGGCTGTTGCCGCTTTTACAGTAAATCTACCATAGTCCCCACCAATAATCCGGCCCCCGGCTGCTGCAGGATGATGCTCGGCTGTTGCCGCTTTTACAGTAAATCTACCATAGTCCCCACCAATAATCCGGCCCCCAGCCTCTGCAGGATGATGCTCGGCTGTTGCCGCTTTTACAGTAAATCTACCATAGTCCCCACCAATAATCCGGCCCCCGGCTGCTGCAGAGTGATGCTCGGCTGTTGCCGCTTTTACAGTAAATCTACCATTGTCCCCACCAATAATCCGGCCCCCGGCTTCTGCAGGATGATGCTCGGCTGTTGCTGCTTTTACAGTAAATCTACCATAGTCCCCACCAATAATCCGGACCCCGGTTTCTGCAGGATGATGCTCGGCTGTTGCCGCTTTTACAGTAAATCTACCATAGTCCCCACCAATAATCCGGCCCCCGGCTTCTGCAGGATGATGCTCGGCTGTTGCCGCTTTTACAGTAAATCTACCATAGTCACGACCAATAATCCGGCCCCCGGCTGCTGCAGGATGATGCTCGGCTGTTGCCGCTTTTACAGTAAATCTACCATAGTCCCCACCAATAATCCGGCCCCCGGCTTCTGCAGGATGATGCTCGGCTGCTGCTGCTTTTACAGTAAATCTACCATTGTCCCCACCAATAATCCGGCCCCCGGCTTCTGCAGGATGATGCTCGGCTGTTGCCGCTTTTACAGTAAATCTACCATAGTCCCCACCAATAATCCGGTCCCCGGCTGCTGCAGGATGATGCTCGGCTGTTGCCGCTTTTACAGTAAATCTACCATAGTCCCCACCAATAATCCGGCTGCTGCAGGATGATGCTCGGCTGTTGCCGCTTTTACAGTAAATCTACCATAGTCCCCACCAATAATCCGGCCCCCGGCTTCTGCAGAGTGATGCTCGGCTGTTGCCGCTTTTACAGTAAATCTACCATAGTCACGACCAATAATCCGGCCCCCGGCTGCTGCAGGATGATGCTCGGCTGTTGCCGCTTTTACAGTAAATCTACCATAGTCCCCACCAATAATCCGGCCCCCGGCTTCTGCAGGATGATGCTCGGCTGTTGCCGCTTTTACAGTAAATCTACCATTGTCCCCACCAATAATCCGGTCCCCGGCTGCTGCAGGATGATGCTCGGCTGTTGCCGCTTTTACAGTAAATCTACCATAGTCCCCACCAATAATCCGGCCCCCGGCTGCTGCAGGATGATGCTCGGCTGTTGCCGCTTTTACAGTAAATCTACCATAGTCCCCACCAATAATCCGGCCCCCAGCCTCTGCAGGATGATGCTCGGCTGCTGCCGCTTTTACAGTAAATCTACCATAGTCCCCACCAATAATCCGGCCCCCGGCTGCTGCAGAGTGATGCTCGGCTGTTGCCGCTTTTACAGTAAATCTACCATTGTCCCCACCAATAATCCGGCCCCCGGCTTCTGCAGGATGATGCTCGGCTGTTGCTGCTTTTACAGTAAATCTACCATAGTCCCCACCAATAATCCGGACCCCGGTTTCTGCAGGATGATGCTCGGCTGTTGCCGCTTTTACAGTAAATCTACCATAGTCCCCACCAATAATCCGGCCCCCGGCTTCTGCAGGATGATGCTCGGCTGTTGCCGCTTTTACAGTAAATCTACCATAGTCACGACCAATAATCCGGCCCCCGGCTGCTGCAGGATGATGCTCGGCTGTTGCCGCTTTTACAGTAAATCTACCATAGTCCCCACCAATAATCCGGCCCCCGGCTTCTGCAGGATGATGCTCGGCTGTTGCCGCTTTTACAGTAAATCTACCATTGTCCCCACCAATAATCCGGCCCCCGGCTTCTGCAGGATGATGCTCGGCTGTTGCCGCTTTTACAGTAAATCTACCATAGTCCCCACCAATAATCCGGTCCCCGGCTGCTGCAGGATGATGCTCGGCTGTTGCCGCTTTTACAGTAAATCTACCATAGTCCCCACCAATAATCCGGCTGCTGCAGGATGATGCTCGGCTGTTGCCGCTTTTACAGTAAATCTACCATAGTCCCCACCAATAATCCGGCCCCCGGCTGCTGCAGGATGATGCTCGGCTGTTGCCGCTTTTACAGTAAATCTACCATAGTCCCCACCAATAATCCGGCCCCCGGCTTTTGCAGGATGATGCTCGGCTGTTGCTGCTTTTACAGTAAATCTACCATAGTCCCCACCAATAATCCGGCCCCCGGCTGCTGCAGGATGATGCTCGGCTGTTGCCGCATTTACAGTAAATCTACAAGTGTCCCCACCAATAATCCGGCCCCCGGCTGCTGCAGGATGATGCTCGGCTGTTGCCACTTTTACAGTAAATCTACCATTGTCCCCACCAATAATCCGGCCCCCGGCTTCTGCAGGATGATGCTCGGCTGTTGCCACTTTTACAGTAAATCTACCATAGTCCCCACCAATAATCCGGCCCCCGGCTTCTGCAGGATGATGCTCGGCTGTTGCCGCTTTTACAGTAAATCTACCATAGTCCCCACCAATAATCCGGCCCCCGGCTTCTGCAGGATGATGCTCGGCTGTTGCCGCTTTTACAGTAAATCTACCATAGTCCCCACCAATAATCCGGTCCCCGGCTGCTGCAGGATGATGCTCGGCTGTTTCCGCTTTTACAGTAAATCTACCATAGTCCCCACCAATAATCCGGCCCCCGGCTTCTGCAGGATGATGCTCGGCTGTTGCCGCTTTTACAGTAAATCTACCATTGTCCCCACCAATAATCCGGTCCCCGGCTTCTGCAGGATGATGCTCGGCTGTTGCCGCTTTTACAGTAAATCTACCATAGTCCCCACCAATAATCCGGCCCCCGGCTTCTGCAGGATGATGCTCGGCTGTTGCCGCTTTTACAGTAAATCTACCATAGTCCCCACCAATAATCCGGCCCCCGGCTTCTGCAGGATGATGCTCGGCTGTTGCCGCGTTTACAGTAAATCTACCATAGTCCCCACCAATAATCCGGCCCCCGGCTGCTGCAGGATGATGCTCGGCTGTTGCTGCTTTTACAGTAAATCTACCATAGTCCCCACCAATAATCCGGCCCCCGGCTGCTGCAGGATGATGCTCGGCTGTTGCCGCTTTTACTGTAAATCTACCATAGTCCCCACCAATAATCCGGACCCCGGCTTCTGCAGGATGATGCTCGGCTGTTGCCGCTTTTACAGTAAATCTACCATAGTCCCCACCAATAATCCGGCCCCCGGCTTCTGCAGGATGATGCTCGGCTGTTGCCGCTTTTACAGTAAATCTACCATAGTCACGACCAATAATCCGGCCCCCGGCTGCTGCAGGATGATGCTCGGCTGTTGCCGCTTTTACAGTAAATCTACCATTGTCCCCACCAATAATCCGGTCCCCGGCTGCTGCAGGATGATGCTCGGCTGTTGCCGCTTTTACAGTAAATCTACCATAGTCCCCACCAATAATCCGGCCCCCGGCTGCTGCAGGATGATGCTCGGCTGTTGCCGCTTTTACAGTAAATCTACCATAGTCCCCACCAATAATCCGGCCCCCGGCTTCTGCAGGATGATGCTCGGCTGTTGCCGCTTTTACAGTAAATCTACCATTGTCCCCACCAATAATCCGGTCCCCGGCTGCTGCAGGATGATGCTCGGCTGTTGCCGCTTTTACAGTAAATCTACCATAGTCCCCACCAATAATCCGGCCCCCGGCTGCTGCAGGATGATGCTCGGCTGTTGCCGCTTTTACAGTAAATCTACCATAGTCCCCACCAATAATCCGGTCCCCGGCTGCTGCAGGATGATGCTCGGCTGTTGCCGCTTTTACAGTAAATCTACCATAGTCCCCACCAATAATCCGGCCCCCGGCTTCTGCAGGATGATGCTCGGCTGTTGCCGCTTTTACAGTAAATCTACCATAGTCCCCACCAATAATCCGGCCCCCGGCTTCTGCAGGATGATGCTCGGCTGTTGCCGCTTTTACAGTAAATCTACCATAGTCCCCACCAATAATCCGGCCCCCGGCTGCTGCAGGATGATGCTCGGCTGTTGCCGCTTTTACAGTAAATCTACCATAGTCTCCACCAATAATCCGGCCCCCGGCTGCTGCAGAGTGATGCTCGGCTGTTGCCGCTTTTACAGTAAATCTACCATTGTCCCCACCAATAATCCGGCCCCCGGCTGCTGCAGGATGATGCTCGGCTGTTGCCGCTTTTACAGTAAATCTACCATAGTCTCCACCAATAATCCGGCCCCCGGCTGCTGCAGAGTGATGCTCGGCTGTTGCCGCTTTTACAGTAAATCTACCATTGTCCCCACCAATAATCCGGCCCCCGGCTTCTGCAGGATGATGCTCGGCTGTTGCTGCTTTTACAGTAAATCTACCATAGTCCCCACCAATAATCCGGACCCCGGCTTCTGCAGGATGATGCTCGGCTGTTGCCGCTTTTACAGTAAATCTACCATAGTCCCCACCAATAATCCGGCCCCCGGCTTCTGCAGGATGATGCTCGGCTGTTGCCGCTTTTACAGTAAATCTACCATAGTCACGACCAATAATCCGGCCCCCGGCTGCTGCAGGATGATGCTCGGCTGTTGCCGCTTTTACAGTAAATCTACCATAGTCCCCACCAATAATCCGGCCCCCGGCTTCTGCAGGATGATGCTCGGCTGTTGCCGCTTTTACAGTAAATCTACCATTGTCCCCACCAATAATCCGGTCCCCGGCTGCTGCAGGATGATGCTCGGCTGTTGCCGCTTTTACAGTAAATCTACCATAGTCCCCACCAATAATCCGGCCCCCGGCTGCTGCAGGATGATGCTCGGCTGTTGCCGCTTTTACAGTAAATCTACCATAGTCCCCACCAATAATCCGGCCCCCAGCCTCTGCAGGATGATGCTCGGCTGTTGCCGCTTTTACAGTAAATCTACCATAGTCCCCACCAATAATCCGGCCCCTGGCTGCTGCAGAGTGATGCTCGGCTGTTGCTGCTTTTACAGTAAATCTACCATAGTCCCCACCAATAATCCGGACCCCGGTTTCTGCAGGATGATGCTCGGCTGTTGCCGCTTTTACAGTAAATCTACCATAGTCCCCACCAATAATCCGGCCCCCGGCTTCTGCAGGATGATGCTCGGCTGTTGCCGCTTTTACAGTAAATCTACCATAGTCACGACCAATAATCCGGCCCCCGGCTGCTGCAGGATGATGCTCGGCTGTTGCCGCTTTTACAGTAAATCTACCATAGTCCCCACCAATAATCCGGCCCCCGGCTTCTGCAGGATGATGCTCGGCTGTTGCCGCTTTTACAGTAAATCTACCATTGTCCCCACCAATAATCCGGCCCCCGGCTTCTGCAGGATGATGCTCGGCTGTTGCCGCTTTTACAGTAAATCTACCATAGTCCCCACCAATAATCCGGTCCCCGGCTGCTGCAGGATGATGCTCGGCTGTTGCCGCTTTTACAGTAAATCTACCATAGTCCCCACCAATAATCCGGCTGCTGCAGGATGATGCTCGGCTGTTGCCGCTTTTACAGTAAATCTACCATAGTCCCCACCAATAATCCGGCCCCCGGCTGCTGCAGGATGATGCTCGGCTGTTGCCGCTTTTACAGTAAATCTACCATAGTCCCCACCAATAATCCGGCCCCCGGCTTTTGCAGGATGATGCTCGGCTGTTGCTGCTTTTACAGTAAATCTACCATAGTCCCCACCAATAATCCGGCCCCCGGCTGCTGCAGGATGATGCTCGGCTGTTGCCGCATTTACAGTAAATCTACAAGTGTCCCCACCAATAATCCGGCCCCCGGCTGCTGCAGGATGATGCTCGGCTGTTGCCACTTTTACAGTAAATCTACCATTGTCCCCACCAATAATCCGGCCCCCGGCTTCTGCAGGATGATGCTCGGCTGTTGCCACTTTTACAGTAAATCTACCATAGTCCCCACCAATAATCCGGCCCCCGGCTTCTGCAGGATGATGCTCGGCTGTTGCCGCTTTTACAGTAAATCTACCATAGTCCCCACCAATAATCCGGTCCCCGGCTGCTGCAGGATGATGCTCGGCTGTTGCCGCTTTTACAGTAAATCTACCATAGTCCCCACCAATAATCCGGCCCCCGGCTTCTGCAGGATGATGCTCGGCTGTTGCCGCTTTTACAGTAAATCTACCATAGTCCCCACCAATAATCCGGTCCCCGGCTTCTGCAGGATGATGCTCGGCTGTTGCCGCTTTTACAGTAAATCTACCATAGTCCCCACCAATAATCCGGCCCCCGGCTTCTGCAGGATGATGCTCGGCTGTTGCCGCTTTTACAGTAAATCTACCATAGTCCCCACCAATAATCCGGCCCCCGGCTTCTGCAGGATGATGCTCGGCTGTTGCCGCGTTTACAGTAAATCTACCATAGTCCCCACCAATAATCCGGCCCCCGGCTGCTGCAGGATGATGCTCGGCTGTTGCTGCTTTTACAGTAAATCTACCATAGTCCCCACCAATAATCCGGCCCCCGGCTGCTGCAGGATGATGCTCGGCTGTTGCCGCTTTTACAGTAAATCTACCATAGTCCCCACCAATAATCCGGCCCCCGGCTTCTGCAGGATGATGCTCGGCTGTTGCCGCTTTTACAGTAAATCTACCATTGTCCCCACCAATAATCCGGCCCCCGGCTTCTGCAGGATGATGCTCGGCTGTTGCCGCTTTTACAGTAAATCTACCATTGTCCCCACCAATAATCCGGCCCCCGGCTGCCGCAGGATGATGCTCGGCTGTTGCCGCTTTTACAGTAAATCTACCATAGTCCCCACCAATAATCCGCCCCCGGCTGCTGCAGGATGATGCTCGGCTGTTGCCGCTTTTACAGTAAATCTACCATTGTCCCCACCAATAATCCGGTCCCCGGCTGCTGCAGGATGATGCTCGGCTGTTGCCGCTTTTACAGTAAATCTACCATAGTCCCCACCAATAATCCGGCCCCCGGCTGCTGCAGGATGATGCTCGGCTGTTGCCGCTTTTACAGTAAATCTACCATTGTCCCCACCAATAATCCGGCCCCCGGCTGCTGCAGGATGATGCTCGGCTGTTGCCGCTTTTACAGTAAATCTACCATAGTCCCCACCAATAATCCGGCCCCCTTCTGCTGCAGGATGATGCTGGGCTGTTGCCGCTTTTACAGTAAATCTACCATAGTCCCCACCAATAATCCGGCCCCCGGCTGCTGCAGGATGATGCTCGGCTGTTGCCGCTTTTACAGTAAATCTACCATAGTCCCCACCAATAATCCGGCTCCCGGCTGCTGCAGGATGATGCTCGGCTGTTGCCGCTTTTACAGTAAATCTACCATTGTCCCCACCAATAATCCGGTCCCCGGCTGCTGCAGGATGATGCTCGGCTGTTGCCGCTTTTACAGTAAATCTACCATTGTCCCCACCAATAATCCGGCCCCCGGCTGCTGCAGGATGATGCTCGGCTGTTGCCGCTTTTACAGTAAATCTACCATAGTCCCCACCAATAATCCGGCCCCCGGCTGCTGCAGGATGATGCTCGGCTGTTGCTGCTTTTACAGTAAATCTACCATAGTCCCCACCAATAATCCGGTCCCCGGCTGCTGCAGGATGATGCTCGGCTGTTGCCGCTTTTACAGTAAATCTACCATAGTCCCCACCAATAATCCGGCCCCCGGCTGCTGCAGGATGATGCTCGGCTGTTGCCGCTTTTACAGTAAATCTACCATTGTCCCCACCAATAATCCGGACCCCGGCTTCTGCAGGATGATGCTCGGCTGTTGCCGCTTTTACAGTAAATCTACCATTGTCCCCACCAATAATCCGGTCCCCGGCTGCTGCAGGATGATGCTCGGCTGTTGCCGCTTTTACAGTAAATCTACCATTGTCCCCACCAATAATCCGGTCCCCGGCTGCTGCAGAGTGATGCTCGGCTGTTGCCGCTTTTACAGTAAATCTACCATTGTCCCCACCAATAATCCGGTCCCCGGCTGCTGCAGGATGATGCTCGGCTGTTGCCGCTTTTACAGTAAATCTACCATAGTCCCCACCAATAATCCGGCCCCCGGCTTCTGCAGAGTGATGCTCGGCTGTTGCCGCTTTTACAGTAAATCTACCATAGTCCCCACCAATAATCCGGCCCCCGGCTGCTGCAGGATGATGCTCGGCTGTTGCCGCTTTTACAGTAAATCTACCATAGTCCCCACCAATAATCCGGCCCCCGGCTGCTGCAGGATGATGCTCGGCTGTTGCCGCTTTTACAGTAAATCTACCATAGTCCCCACCAATAATCCGGCCCCCGGCTTCTGCAGGATGATGCTCGGCTGTTGCCGCTTTTACAGTAAATCTACCATTGTCCCCACCAATAATCTGGCCCCCGGTTTCTGCAGGATGATGCTCGGCTGTTGCCGCTTTTACAGTAAATCTACCATAGTCCCCACCAATAATCCGGCCCCCGGCTGCTGCAGGATGATGCTCGGCTGTTGCCGCTTTTACAGTAAATCTACCATTGTCCCCACCAATAATCCGGCCCCCGGCTTCTGCAGGATGATGCTCGGCTGTTGCCGCTTTTACAGTAAATCTACCATTGTCCCCACCAATAATCCGGCCCCCGGTTTCTGCAGGATGATGCTCGGCTGTTGCCGCTTTTACAGTAAATCTACCATAGTCCCCACCAATAATCCGTCCCCCGGCTGCTGCAGGATGATGCTCGGCTGTTGCCGCTTTTACAGTAAATCTACCATTGTCCCCACCAATAATCCGGTCCCCGGCTGCTGCAGGATGATGCTCGGCTGTTGCCGCTTTTACAGTAAATCTACCATAGTCCCCACCAATAATCCGGCCCCCGGCTGCTGCAGGATGATGCTGGGCTGTTGCCGCTTTTACAGTAAATCTACCATAGTCCCCACCAATAATCCGGCCCCCGGCTGCTGCAGGATGATGCTCGGCTGTTGCCGCTTTTTAATGTTCCTCTTCTTTCTATAAGGCCGGAGTCACACTTGTGAGTCTCGCATGGCATCTCCCGGCACGGCCGCGCACCCTCCTGTATTTCTATGCAGCTGAGACGCTCCTGAGAGCTGCAGGCCGCGCCGGGTGATGCGATGACAGTGTGACTCCGGCCTAACCACCACTAGGGGGCGATCTGTATGCAGGTCTATCAGCTCAATAGCATTATATAATATGTAGTGGACAATCAATTTCCCCGCGACCTTAGACACATGAGAGGCTGGTGTGGGGGCCGAACCAATGGCTTAAAACGAATTCTGCTCTATATTAATAGTAACAGATTATCATTATTATGTTATATTAATATTAATTTTATCACTTAAAGGGAACCTGTCAGGTGCAATCTGCCCCCCGGACCACGAGCAGTGCTGGGTGCATATCACTGATCCCTGCCTCACCGTCCCTGCACCTCGTAGCATACATAAAGAAATATTTCTAAAGATCCTTTATGATATGCTAATGAGCGCATGGACTAGTTACAGCGGCGTTACTTCCTGCGCTCATTCTGCCCTCTTAGCATGTCAGCACACCCACAGGGGCCATAGGAACGCGCTAACATGCTATTTAATGCCCATTGTCCAGTGTTTGTCACCACTTGGGCTGCCACTAGAAATTTCAGGGCCCCATACTGGCAAAATTTCGGGGCCCCCTTGAGGCTCCGCCCCAGCTCCGCCTCCGCCCCAGCTCCGCCTCCAGCCCACGGATCTTCCACAGTCTCACCGCCACTCTTGGAAAACGTCACTTCTGCAGTACAGCCGCACCAATCACACATTAACCCTTCACACTGAACACCGTGTCACACACACAGACATCAGATTTTGTTTTGGCCAAAAGATTTTTGTAAACCCGCCTCCACGACAAGGTGGACTCTTTTGGCCGGGCCCCACTTTACTCTTCTCTACTTTACTCTAACATTTTATTTATTTTTTTTTAAAATCTAACTTCTTTGGTATATGCCTGTTTTTGGTTTATCTATTTTTTTTTCTTTAAGGGAATGTGTCACAGGTTTTAAACTAATTGAAAGCAAATTGTGATAATGCAGACTTGTGGATTTAGACCTGACAACCCCTTCAAAGGGGATCTGTCACCAGGTTTTTAACACCTAATCTGAGCGCAGCATAACATAGGGGAAGAGATCCTGATTCCAGCAATTGTCACTTATTGGGCTGCTTAGTGTAGTTTTGATAACATCACTGGTTAAGCAGCAGGAGATTATCATTACAGGACTACTTGGCGTGCTGCAGGTAGTCCAGCATATTCATGAGCTCTGTATAATTTCTAGATCTGCAGCAGAGAAAACATGGATTTTATCACAATGAAAGCAAACAGCCCAGTAAGTGACACATCGCTGGAATCAGGGTCTCTGTCTCTACATTATGCTGCTATCAGATGGGGGAGCAAAAACCTGCTGACAGATTCACTTTAAGGCTCTTTCAGGAGATAGATAGAATCATAGATGGCTAGATAGATAGATAGATAGAGAGATTGATAGATAGATAGATAGATAGATAGATAGATAAATAGATAGATAGATAGATAGATAGATAGAGGGATAGATAGAGGGATAGATAGATAGATAGATAGATAGATAGATAGATAGATAGATAGATAGATAGATAGATAGATAGATAGAGAGATAGATAGAGGGATAGATAGATAGATAGATAGATAGATAGATAGATAGATAGATAGATAGATAGATAGATAGATAGATAGATAGATAGAGGGATAGATAGATAGAGGGATAGATAGAGGGATAGATAGATAGATAGATAGATAGATAGATAGATAGATAGATAGATAGATAGATAGATAGATAGAGGGATAGATAGATAGAGGGATAGATAGAGGGATAGATAGATAGATAGATAGATAGATAGATAGAGGGATAGATAGAGGGATAGATAGATAGATAGATAGATAGATAGATAGATAGATAGATAGATAGATAGATAGATAGATAGATAGATGGATATGTGGCGCCCCTGTGGCTTTAGTCACCACATGGTACTGCACCTCACTTAAGGTGCAGTACTCATCATGGATCCAGAGGGGGTCGGTACCAGTTCCACAACACAAACTCATATACACAACCAGGTTGCCCTTCCCATTTGGGACCGGGCTAAGGTCAGGTCTTAAGGTAGTCACCAAACATGGGGGGCGGCCACCCACTAGTGACAGGGAACCGGGGGAGGAGCAGCCACCAGGGGGAATTAGGAGCTTACACAACAGTTAGAGTGTTCTCCAGCAGGAGAGAACAGGAGCGGGACCGGTGCGGTTCAGGGTGCAGAGCCTTAGGGTGGAACAGACTTCACCTTGTATCACCAGAATCTGCAGGACAGGGGGATTGCAGGTCCCTCTGACCACCTCGAGATCCCGGAGCAGTGACACATAGGGTCCGGAGTCGTGATTACAGTCAAACCCCACAGCGGCCCCGCGTCACCTACACACGGGACAGGAGCTAACACTACACGAGCCGGGGTCCCCAAGCAGCATCAGGCCACGGGGATCCATCTGTAAAGGCGCAAAAAGGAAGGGCCCATCGACCACCGGACCGGATCTAACCTCCAACGGATCCGGGATCAGCTGGGGCCCATCACGCCTGGAACCACAGCAGCTGATTCAGCCTTTTGATTGCCGTCTCCTCGCGCTTCGGCACCAACAGCCACTACTCTCTTCATCATCCTCCCCGGGGCCCAGCTCCACCTGTGGGGGGCAGAAACATCCGTGCTGCAATACCATCCGCCCCGGAGGACAGAGACAGCAGCGGCGGCTAATCCCTGGCCACGTACCATCCGCCCCGGAGGACAGCGACAGCAGCGGCGGCTAATCCCTGGCCACGTACCATCCGCCCCGGAGGACAAAGACAGCAGCGGCGGCTAATCCCTGACCACGTACAATCCGCCCCGGAGGACAGCGACAGCAGCGGCGGCTAATCCCTGACCACGTACCATCAGCCCCAGAGGACAGAGACAGCAGCGGCGGCTAATCCCTGGCCACGTACCATCCGCCCCGGAGGACAGCGACAGCAGCGGCGGCTAATCCCTGGCCTCGTATCACAGGTGGCGTCACAAGACTATCATCCTCATCATTCCCCATCATCCAAATCCCCTTCTATTGTACACCTCGGGGCCACGAAGCCGGGCAGTGCCACCTGTGACATCCCCCGGACCCGACATCACCGGCCCGGGGACGAGTAACATTTAACCCCTGCCCCGTGGGTGCTACATATAGATGAGAGACGGATGGACAGAGGGACAGATAGACAGAGGGACGGATGAACGGTGGGGGGGTCTCACAGGAAGTGGGGGGGGGGGGTCTCACAGCAGGTGGGGGGGTCTCACAGCAGGTGGGGGGGTCTCACAGCAGGTGGGGGGGTCTCACAGCAGGTGGGGGGGTCTCACAGCAGGTGAAGGAAGGTGAGAGGGGGCAGCAGATGAGGGAGGGGGGCAGCGGCTGATGGGGGAGAGCGGTGGCAGGTGGAGGGGAGGCAGCAGATGGGTTCAGTGGCGGTGGATGGGGGGCAGTGACTTCTGCAGGCGGCGGCTGAAAGGAGACAGTGGCTATAACTTACCGATCCCTCCCCTCAGCTTCCACAGATGCCGGAGTGAAGCTGAGAGGGCAGTCTCCGGCCCCAGATCCACAGTGATTGGAGAGATTGGTCACAAGGCTGATGTCTCCAATCAAAGCTGGGGGCGGGTGCAGCAGAGGTCACCCAGCTCCAGCCAATGATCGGTGCTACAGCTGCACTGATCAGGGCTGGATTTTAATGTTTTAGCCATTTTCAAGGGCTAAAACATTACAGTGGCTGTGATTGGCTGAGCGGCGTTCGTCAGCCAATCACAGCCTCCTTAAGTACGGGGAGGCGGCACCACCCCTCCTAAGGTCAGGCAGAGGGCCCCTCCTCCCCGAATCTAAGGTATTTGCAGCGATCGCATCCACCGGGGCTACGATCTCACCATGACGTACTGGCTACGTCATGGGTCCTTAAGTACCAGGGAGTCATGACGTACGCAGTACGTCATAGGTCACTAAGGGGTTAACACGTTTTCAGGCTCTAGGGGCCCGCTCCCGCTTTGGGCCCCTGTGCGACTGCAGGTGCTGCACCGCGATATGTCTGCCAGTGCAACGTCCCCGCCCCCCTGCCCATGGGGCCCGGTGAGCAGAAGAATGAAAGGGGAGGAGCCCGGGCTGTCAGCGGCCGCCCTCTTTTCACCGGGCCCGATACAGGAGTCACACTAGTAATGCCCTGATGCGGCCCTGACTTCAGACGCTGGGTTTAGGGTCAGTGCACATGATCAGAAGTCACTGCATTCCCAGCCATGTGCACTAGACTTTGGCCTCAGCCAATAGGAAAATTTGCTTCCTGGTATCAGCTTTATTGTCTGAGGTCCCGCCCCATCTGGTCACATGGGTATGACCTCACACAGGTCCTGGAAGTCAAAAATTACATCAATTGTATAATGCTAATTCTAACAGTGGGAGGGGATAACTCTGAATACCCACCCAGATATTATCTGATCATCAGCTGCTGTCACTCAAGAAGCTGCTGCTTTTATAAACTTTACTTTCTTGGATTTCAAAACCTAAACGTCCGGGCTAACCACTACAAGTCTGTGTAGAATCAGCCTGATAGTGCCAGTATAGCACTGTATGTATAGAATCAGCCTGATAGCGCCAGTATAGCACTGTATGTATAGAATCAGCCTGATAGTGCCAGTATAGCACTGTATGTATAGAATCAGCCTGATAGCGCTAGTATAGCACTGTATGTATAGAATCAGCCTGATAGTGCCAGTATAGCACTGTATGTATAGAATCAGCCTGATAGCGCCAGTATAGCACTGTATGTATAGAATCAGTGTGAGGCAAATCCCGGGATATGAAGATGAATTATGACTCCAGTCATAATCCCTCATCACTCCCTGGCAGTGCCCCCTCCCTTCTTGTTCTCAGTGTTCCACTTACACCTCCATGGCCATGTCCTGTGATATGGAAATTAGGTGGTGTGGGAACAATGGACACAGGATGACTCCCTGCCGTCACCCTGTAGTAGGAGCTGCTAGCTAGTTAGCAAGGCTATGGAAATAGCCAGACAGAACGACTCCAGTAAAAAAATGGTTCATATCTCGCAAGCCATATTTCCGATAAATATGGCAACCATAAAAATGGTGTCTCCGCATGCGGACGATGCTGGCACACCCTTTTTATGGGAGCAGGACATTGGGAAATGCCCCAGGCGTGATATCAGCCAATGGGGAACTGGCAGACAGGTCATGAGTCCCCTCGTTCTGTAGCTAAATTCATAACTGTCACAATGAGAGCATTGGCGTCTGCCTACGACGCTCCCAGGCAAAGTTATGGCCCATATTCCATGTTGTGGATTTTGTCCATAACTCAAGCCAGGGGTGGAGCAGTGCTCCCTCTGAGGTCACTAAGGTAGGAGGGGACCTGGATCTGCCCAGGTTGATAACCCTACTTCGGCCATTTTCCAGTGTTCTTTTCGCTGGGGGCACGTGTAGGAAACATCTGTGGGAAGGATCCTAGAAACCTGGGTACAGCGCCCCCCTGTGGCCAGACGCAACAAGGTAACTGCTGGAACTGTGTATGCCTGTTTGTAACCCATGCTTTGACTGTAACTGTACTCTGACATATGTATATTCTGTAGATTCCCTATTGTATATATTGTAGTTTCTAGTGTGCTTTAGGCTGATTAAATTATATAATTAATCTTGGGCTGTTCTGTTATCTCGATCTTGAATCCCACGTCTGTGTGTTCGGCTAATAGTTACCGTAAATCGGTTGGTGGCAGCGAATTGTGCCAAGGATTATTGTGGGGAGGCCAGTGAGATTCGGGGAGATTTTATATATTCCGCCCGCGGAGGTCGGGGGAATATATACCTTACTCTCACCGGGGACCCTTCAATAATCGGCATAAGTAGTATAGCGGCCTCCTTGCTTATGGTCGGGCAATTCCATAATTGGCCTGACTATAAGAGGGGCGCTAGAGAGCGCGTCACGTGCTCTGTCTGTCGGTCGGGAGGTATAAAGGAGGGGTGACCCCCACTTGTTACCCCCCGATTGTGACGTACTGGTAGCCAGCGCGGGGGATTTCTGAGTGACCCCCCCGGTGGTTTGTGACATATTGGTGGCATAGCGGTGGGATCGAGATAATAGTGTGTGTGAGTGTGAGACCCATACTCCCAGACACTAAAGACTGCCTGCAGCAGCTGTGGCTGCTGGGGTCTTCAGACTAGCTCAACACTAGAGTGTCAGAGTGCAGATACTGTAAGGTGTGTGGAGGCATCAGGTGTCAGTTCTGTGTCAGTGACCAAAAGTCTGCAAGAATGGCTGATGGCACCAGGAGCAGAGCTATGCAACTGGCCAATGCTAAGGCAGGAGCCGAAGAGAGGGAGGACGGTGCTGTGGGCAGTAATGAGGAGGTTGCCCACGAGTCCTCCAGGAGCTCGACGCCAGAAAACCGTTCTGCAGAGGACAGCGCACAAGCTGGCAATTATGGACAAGATGAGGAGCAGCTCACCCAAGGGTCCTCAACGAGCCAGATGCCAGCCCTCCGCTCTGCAAGGGACAGTGAATCACCAGGCTCCGCAGCGGGCCGCAGATCACCACGTGCCATTCCACCGAGCCTGGGAGGCTCGGATAGCCTTCTTCAAATGGCTATGGCCCTTCTCCAGGCTGGAGACCAGGAGGGCTACAAGGGACTCCTGGCAGAGCGCAGGGCAGAGCGGCAAGCAGCGCGTGAGGCTGAGGCTGCGGAGCGGCAGGCAGCGCGTGAAGAGCGCCAGGCAGAGCGTGACTACCAGCTGCAGCTGGCTCAGCTCCGGCCCTCATCAGCCACACGTGACCTTCAAGACACCAAACTTCCAAAGGTCCGTGTTGAGGACTTCCCAGTGCTGGAGAAGGATGGAGACTTGGACTCTTTCTTGACTGCTTTTGAACGGACTTGCTTGCAGCACCATCTGAACAAGGACCAGTGGGCCAAATACCTGACCCCCCGTTTAAGGGGTAAGGCCCTGGATATCCTTGGGGACTTGCCTGCTGAGGCAGATCAGGGCTACGACACCATCAAGCGGGCCCTGATCCAACAGTACAACCTCACCCCGGAGTCCTACCGCAAGAAGTTCCGGAGCCTACAGAAGGGACCAAAGGACTCCTGGGCTGACCACCGGCGGGCACTTGCCCGAGCTGCCGACCACTGGACCCAAGGCCTGCAGCTTTCCACCGGACCGGAGATCCTGGACTTGTTCATCACGGAGCAACTCTTGTGGAACTGCCCTGAGGATCTCCGCCAGTTCATCCGAGACCAGAAGCCAAAGGGGTCCACGGCTACAGCTGCCCTGGCCGATGACTACACCAACAATCGTGCTCCTGAGGCCAGGAGAGCAGCCACCAGCAGCACCTGGAGAGGGGGTAAGATGAACTCTGCGACTGCCCCACCTGCCCCTAGACTGCAGGGGGTGTCCCCCTCAACTCCCCTCTCCAGGCCCGTGGCAGAGCCAAGACGGTGCCACCAGTGCAACCTACCTGGACACTTCAAGGCCATGTGCCCTCAGCGTCCCAAGGCCCCGGCTCCGTCCCCGTCCCAAGGGCCGCCCAAGGTGTATTGTGTGGGTGGGGGTGGTGGTAGGTCCCTGGACAGCTTCCAACCTGTCACCGTCGGCCGGTCTGTGACCATAGGACTGCGAGACAGCGCCTCGGAGGTGACTCTGGTGCGGCCTGAGATGGTGTCCCCCCAAGACTTGATCCCTGGAAAAACCCTCGCTGTCTCCGGGATTGGAGGCACTGACCCGGCGCTGCCTGTTGCTGACATTTATGTGGACTGGGGCGCAGGGCGAGGGGTGAGGGAGGTGGGGGTAACTGATCGGATCCCTGCAAACGTGCTACTTGGGACAGATTTGGGGCAGATAACCTCCCAGTTTGGGCCCCAACCAAGGGCTGAACCTTCAGCCAGTACTGACATGACTCCTAACAATGTTAATGTGTTATCTATGAATGATGTAAGGGAGGAGGGAGTGAACTCTGATATTTCTGCTTGCATAGACACCATAGACACACACTCAGCTGCAGCTGTGACAGGGGAGGGGGTCAGAGAAAGGTGTGACAATGCCTCTACAAGTAACCAGCCTGTGAGCTGGGATCTGTTGCCCTCTGCAGGGATAAGCAGAGAGCAGGGTGCTGCAGGGGGAGGACCAGTGTGTGGGGTGGGGGCTACCACAGCAAATGTGGGGTCCCCAGAGATTTCACAGCGGGGTTCTGTTGCTGCAGGGGGGGAACAGGCAGGTGAGATTGGGGCCGGTCCAGGAGCGGAAGTGCTCCCAGGTAAGATCTCGGTGCATGGTTCCCCCACAACCGGGGTGTCAGGAAGCCAGGTAGGTCTGCCTGAACCGGCGACTTGGTCAGGAACGGAGGAGGAGCAGGCACGACCCACGGTCGCAGCGGCTGTGGCCGCTGTCACCCGCAGTGGGAGTGCTGGAAGCCAAGGGGCCTCCCGGAGGTCCGATAGCTCTTCCCCTTCTGACCAAGTGGCAGCCGAGTCAGGTGGAGGCCAGGACACAGGTCCCGGGGTACTGACTGAAGATGTGACAGTCTCGTCGATTCTGGCCACATCTAGTCAGGGGTTTCAGGCAGCGTTAGAAGCTGACGACAGCCTGAAAGCTCTTAAGGAGCAGGCGGCACAGCCTCCCTCGGACTCGGACCCGGAGCGAGTGGTCTGGGACCAAGGACGGCTGTACCGGGCCACGGTCCAGCAGGGTTCACCGGAGGCGTGGCCCAGGGACCGACAGTTGGTGGTACCCTATCCGTTCCGGACGGAGTTGTTGCGGATCGCACATGAGATTCCGATGGCCGGACACCTAGGGATCGCTAAGACCAAGGCCAGGTTAAACCAGCATTTCTACTGGCCAAAAATGGGGGCCGATGTGGCTGCCTACTGCCGTTCGTGTGAAACCTGTCAGAGAGTGGGGAAGGCGGGGCCACGCCCCAAAGCCCCACTGGTATCTCTGCCAATCATCGATGAGCCTTTCAGGAGGGTGGCTGTGGATCTGGTCGGCCCGCTGGCCATCCCCAGCAGCTCCGGGAAACGCTTCCTACTGACGGTAGTGGACTATGCCACCCGGTACCCAGAAGCAGTGGCCTTGTCGTCCATTCGGGCTGACAAGGTGGCCACCGCATTGCTGGAGATTTTCTCCCGAGTGGGTTTCCCCCAGGAAATGCTCACTGACCGGGGGACCCAATTCATGTCCCAGCTGATGGAGGCCCTCTGTAAGCAAGTCCAGGTGCGACATCTGGTGGCCAGCCCGTACCATCCACAGACTAATGGCCTGTGCGAGCGGTTCAATGGCACCTTAAAGCAGATGCTTAAGATGTTGGTCGACTCCCATGGGCGTGACTGGGAGCGGTATCTCCCACACCTGTTATTTGCTTACCGGGAGGTTCCACAGGCCTCAACAGGATTCTCACCGTTTGAGCTCCTGTACGGGCGACGTGTGCGGGGCCCCCTGGCTCTGGTGAAAGAGGCTTGGGAAGGGGATTTGGCCACCCCTGGAGTGTCGGTTATCGAGTATGTCATGCGCTTCCGGGACAAAATGCAGGCCTTGACGCAACTGGTACACGACAATATGGCTCAAGCCCAGGCCGATCAGAAGCGTTGGTACGACCAGAACGCTTGTGAGAGGACCTACCAAGTGGGTCAAGAGGTGTGGGTACTGGTCCCCGTACCACAGGACAAGCTTCAGGCAGCCTGGGAAGGCCCATACCTCGTGTACCAGCAGCTCAACCCTGTGACGTACCTGGTCACCCTGGACCCTGCCCGTGGAAGGCGGAAGCCCTTCCATGTGAACATGATGAAGGCACATCATGAGCGGGAGGCATGTGCGCTCCCCGTGTGCAACCTGCCCGAGGAGGGAGAAGCGGAAACCCTCTTGGATATGCTAGCCCAGGTTAGGGCAGGCGGATCCATTGAGGATGTGGAGGTTGGCCACCAGCTCTTGGAGGACCAACGGTCCCAGCTGTGGGCCACCCTACACCCCTTCCGGGGGTTGTTTACCAACCAGCCCGGAAGGACTGACTTGGCTGTCCATCACGTGGACACTGGGGATCATCCCCCGATCCGGCGTTCAGCATATCGGGTCTCCCTGGAGGTGCAGCAACACATGCGCCAGGAGATTGACGAGATGCTGAAGCTGGGGGTGATCCAGGCATCCAACAGCGCTTGGGCCTCGCCTGTAGTCCTCGTCCCTAAGAAGGACCGAACCACTCGGTTCTGCGTGGACTACAGGGGGCTCAATGCGGTCACGGTCGCCGATGCGTACCCAATGCCACGCATCGATGACCTGCTCGATCAGTTGGCCGGGGCTCAGTACCTGACCATCATGGATCTGAGCCGGGGATATTGGCAGATCCCCCTGACTCGCAAGGCCAGGGAACGCTCTGCCTTTATTACCCCATTTGGACTGTACGAGTCCACGGTGATGCCATTCGGGATGAGGAATGCCCCTGCCACTTTCCAGCGGATGGTCAACACCCTGCTCAAGGGACTTGAAGGGTACGCGGCCGCGTACCTGGATGACATTGCCGTCTTCAGTCCCACCTGGGAGGACCACCTAGAGCATCTAGCACAGGTGCTCAGGCGGATCCACCGGGCAGGTTTGACCATCAAGCCGGGAAAGTGTCAGCTGGCCATGAGCGAGGTCCAGTACCTCGGTCACCGGGTAGGTGGGAGAACACTGAAGCCCGAGCCTGAGAAAGTGGAAGCCATCGCATCCTGGCCCACCCCCAGGACCAAGAAGCAGGTGATGTCCTTCTTGGGGACCGCTGGGTACTATAGGAGGTTTGTTCCATGCTATAGTAGCCTGGCAAAGCCCTTGACGGACCTCACCAAGAAGAAGCTGCCCTCTGCAGTCGATTGGACAATGGACTGCGAGACAGCCTTCCGGGCCCTAAAGGACGCCCTGTCCAGCCCGCCCGTGCTACAGGCAGCCGACTTCACGCGGCCGTTTGTAGTACAGACCGACGCCAATGACTTCGGCCTCGGTGCGGTGCTCAGCCAGGTGGACTCTGCGAGCCAAGAGCACCCAGTCTTGTACCTGAGCAGGAAGCTGTTACCAAGGGAAGTTGCCTATTCCACGATGGAGAAGGAGTGCCTGGCCATAGTGTGGGCCCTGCAGCGTCTGCAACCCTATCTATACGGGCGCCACTTCATCGTGGAGACGGACCACAATCCCCTCAGCTGGTTGCACACCGTCTCTGGGACGAATGGGCGATTGTTGCGATGGAGCCTTGCGCTCCAGCAATACAACTTCACCATTCGCCACAAAAGGGGCCGTGACCACAATAACGCAGACGGGCTGTCCCGACAAGGAGAGGTCGCGGACGGGCGCACGGGGGAACACCGGAGTGTGCTGCCCCCTAGCGCCCTCAAAAGGGGGGAGGTGTGAGGCAAATCCCGGGATATGAAGATGAATTATGACTCCAGTCATAATCCCTCATCACTCCCTGGCAGTGCCCCCTCCCTTCTTGTTCTCAGTGTTCCACTTACACCTCCATGGCCATGTCCTGTGATATGGAAATTAGGTGGTGTGGGAACAATGGACACAGGATGACTCCCTGCCGTCACCCTGTAGTAGGAGCTGCTAGCTAGTTAGCAAGGCTATGGAAATAGCCAGACAGAACGACTCCAGTAAAAAAATGGTTCATATCTCGCAAGCCATATTTCCGATAAATATGGCAACCATAAAAATGGTGTCTCCGCATGCAGACGATGCCGGCACACCCTTTTTATGGGAGCAGGACATTGGGAAATGCCCCAGGCGTGATATCAGCCAATGGGGAACTGGCAGACAGGTCATGAGTCCCCTCGTTCTGTAGCTAAATTCATAACTGTCACAATGAGAGCATTGGCGTCCGCCTACGACGCTCCCAGGCCAAGTTATGGCCCATATTCCATGTTGTGGATTTTGTCCATAACTCAAGCCAGGGGTGGAGCAGTGCTCCCTCTGAGGTCACTAAGGTAGGAGGGGACCTGGATCTGCCCAGGTTGATAACCCTACTTCGGCCATTTTCCAGTGTTCTTTTCGCTGGGGGCACGTGTAGGAAACATCTGTGGGAAGGATCCTAGAAACCTGGGTACAGCGCCCCCCTGTGGCCAGACGCAACAAGGTAACTGCTGGAACTGTGTATGCCTGTTTGTAACCCATGCTTTGACTGTAACTGTACTCTGACATATGTATATTCTGTAGATTCCCTATTGTATATATTGTAGTTTCTAGTGTGCTTTAGGCTGATTAAATTATATAATTAATCTTGGGCTGTTCTGTTATCTCGATCTTGAATCCCACGTCTGTGTGTTCGGCTAATAGTTACCGTAAATCGGTTGTTGGCAGCGAATTGTGCCAAGGATTATTGTGGGGAGGCCAGTGAGATTCGGGGAGATTTTATATATTCCGCCCGCGGAGGTCGGGGGAATATATACCTTACTCTCACCGGGGACCCTTCAATAATCGGCATAAGTAGTATAGCGGCCTCCTTGCTTATGGTCGGGCAATTCCATAATTGGCCTGACTATAAGAGGGGCGCTAGAGAGCGCGTCACGTGCTCTGTCTGTCGGTCGGGAGGTATAAAGGAGGGGTGACCCCCACTTGTTACCCCCCGATTGTGACGTACTGGTAGCCAGCGCGGGGGATTTCTGAGTGACCCCCCCGGTGGTTTGTGACAATCAGCCTGATAGCGCCAGTATAGCACTGTATGTATAGAATCAGCCTGATAGTGCCAATATAGCACTGTATGTATAGAATCAGCCTGATAGCGCCAGTATAGCACTGTATGTATAGAATCAGCCTGATAGCGCCAGTATAGCACTGTATGTATAGAATCAGCCTGATAGTGCCAGTATAGCACTGTATGTATAGAATCAGCCTGATAGCGCCAGTATAGCACTGTATGTATAGAATCAGCCTGATAGCGCCAGTATAGCACTGTATGTATAGAATCAGCTTGATAGTGCAAGTTTAGCACTGTATGTATAGAATCAGCCTGATAGTGCCAGTATAGCACTGTATGCATACCTCCCAACTTTTAAAGAAGGAAAAGAGGGACAAAGTTTGCGGCGCGCATAGCGCGCCGCGGCAAATTTTTAGGCCACGCCCCCTAACCACACCCATTTCACAGTCACGCCCATATCCACTCCCAATCCACACCCATTCAGCACAAACACGCAGGCAGCCGGCGGGCCTCCAGCACGGACACGCAGGCAGCCGGCGGGCCTCCAGCAAGGACACGCAGGCAGCCGGCGGGCCTCCAGCACGGACACGCAGGCAGCCGGCGGGCCTCCAGCACGGACACGCAGGCAGCCGGCGGGCCTCCAGCAAGGACACGCAGGCAGCCGGCGGGCCTCCAGCACGGACACGCAGGCAGCCGGCGGGCCTCCAGCACGGACACGCAGGCAGCCGGCGGGCCTCCAGCAAGGACACGCAGGCAGCCGGCGGGCCTCCAGCACGGACACGCAGGCAGCCGGCGGGCCTCCAGCACGGACACGCAGGCAGCCGGCGGGCCTCCAGCAAGGACACGCAGGCAGCCGGCGGGCCTCCAGCACGGACACGCAGGCAGCCGGCGGGCCTCCAGCACGGACACGCAGGCAGCCGGCGGGCCTCCAGCAAGGACACGCAGGCAGCCGGCGGGCCTCCAGCACGGACACGCAGGCAGCCGGCGGGCCTCCAGCACGGACACGCAGGCAGCCGGCGGGCCTCCAGCAAGGACACGCAGGCAGCCGGCGGGCCTCCAGCACGGACACGCAGGCAGCCGGCGGGCCTCCAGCACGGACACGCAGGCAGCCGGCGGGCCTCCAGCAAGGACACGCAGGCAGCCGGCGGGCCTCCAGCACGGACACGCAGGCAGCCGGCGGGCCTCCAGCACGGACACGCAGGCAGCCGGCGGGCCTCCAGCACGGACACGCAGGCAGCCACAGTGAGGCGGCCGGTCGCCCGCACAGTGAGGCGGCCGGTCGCCTTCACAGACAGGCGGCCGGCCGCCTTCACAGACAGGCAGCGGGCCGCCCGCACAGAGAGGCGGCCAGCCGCCCGCACAGAGAGGCGGCCGGCTGCCCGCACAATGAGGCGGCGGGCCGCCCGCACAGACAGGCGGCGGGGGGCGCCCGCACAGACAGGCGGCAGGGGGGCGCCCGCACAGACAGGCGGCAGGGGGGCGCCCGCACAGACAGGCGGCAGGGGGGCGCCCGCACAGACAGGCGGCAGGGGGGCGCCCGCACAGACAGGCGGCGGGGGGCGCCCGCACAGACAGGCGGCGGGTGGCGCCCGCACAGACAGGCGGCAGGGGGGCGCCCGCACAGACAGGTGGCGGGCCGACCGCACAGACAGGCGGCCGGCCGACCGCACAGACAGGCGGCCGGCCGACCGCACAGACAGGCGGCCGGCCGACCGCACAGACAGGCGGCCGGCCGACCGCACAGACAGGCTCCGGCCGGGGGTGAGGGGGGAGGGAGGGAAATCAGCGCTGGGGAGATTAGTTTACTGTACCAGCAGCAGCACAGGCAGCGCTCCTCTCTATGCCACGTCTACTAGGATGGTAGGAGGGAAAAGCAGGGAGGCGGAGAGAGAGTGGGTGGGCGGAGCCCGGGAGCCGGCCGTCCCGCCCGTGGCAACGGGACAAACAACGTAAAGCGTGAAAGTCCCGCTGTATCCGGGACGGTTGGGAGGTATGCAGCATGTTAGAATGTGTACATAAGATCCCGCTGGTGGTGGCCGCAGCTTATAGGCCCCAAATCTGGTGACAGGTTCCCTTTAAAGTGAACCTGTCAGGTGCAATATGCACTCAGAGCCAGGAGCAGTTCTGGGCACATATTGCTAATCCCTGCCTAACCGTCCCTGTATACACTAGCATAGATAAAGAGATCAAGAACAAATATTTTTAAAGATCTTATATCTTATGCTAATGAGCGCGGGGACTAGTCCGAAGGGCGTTACTTCACTTGGCTAGTCGGCTCGCATAGCATGTTAGCATGTTATTACGCCCCTGTGTGAGTACTAATACGCTATGTGAGCCGACTAGCCAAGTGAAGTAACGCCCTTGGGACTAGTCCCCGCGCTAATTAGCATAAGATATAAGCTCTTTACAAATACTTTTTCTATAGATGCCTTTATCTATGCTGGTGTATACAGGGACGGTTAGGCAGGGAATAGCAATATACACCCAGAACTGCTCCTGGCTCTGAGTGCAGATTGCACCTGATAGGTTCCCTTTAAAGGGAAACTGTCACCAGAAATTTAGCAAAAAAAATAAAAGATTCCCCTCTGCAGCTCCTGGGCTGCATTCTGGAAAGGTTCCTGTTGTTATTGTGCCCCCTTTGAGACCTAAAATAATACTTTATGAAGTCTTACCTTTTTGTATGCAAATCTGTTTTTATGGTCACGGGGGCGGGCTGCCTGGCGTCCGTTATTCCCCCTCCTGCCGCTGTACGCCGTCCCCCATTGCTCATTTCCATACATGAGGACGCCTTCCTCATGTAACTGTCCTCCTGAAGTTTTGTGCATGCCCAGTGCCACTCTCGCGGGACTGAGCACTGTGCAAAGTGTGAACGCTTTTGAGGTGATTGCGCAGGCGCGAGATTATGGGCGGCGCTGTGATTGTCATCAGCAGCGTCATCCAAGTACCCACCCATAATCTCGTGCCCGCGCTTCTCACTCTGCCTCCACCGTTATGCGCAAGCACTGTCCATATGAACCATGTTACCTATTACCGTGGGCGCGAGATTATGGGCGGCGCTGTGATTGTCATCAGCAGCGTCATCCAAGTACCTGCCCATAATCTCGTGCCCGCGCTTCTCACTCTGCCTCCACCGTTATGCGCAAGCACTGGCCATATGAACCACGTTACCTATTACCGTGGGCGCGAGATTATGGGCGGCGCTGTGATTGTCATCAGCAAAGTCATCCAAGTGCCCGCCCATAATCTCGTGCAAGCGGTAATAGGTAACATGGTTCATATGGCCAGCACTTGCGCATAACGGTGGAGTCAGAGGGAAAAGTGTGGGCACGAGATTATGGGCGGGTACTTGGTTAACGCTGCTGATGACAATCACAGCGCCGCCCATAATCTCGTGCCTGCGCAATCACCTGAAAAAGCGTTCACATGCGCAAATCTTCGGGAGGACAGTTACATGAGGAAGGCGTTCTTGTGTATGTAAATGAGCAATGGGGGACTGCGTAAAGCGGCAGGAGGGGGAATAACGGACGCCAGACAGCCCGCCCCCGTGACCATAAAAACACATTTGCATACAAAAAGGTAAGACTTCATAAAGTATTTTTGTAGGTCTCAAAGAGGGCACAATAACAACAGGAACCTTTCCAGAAGCAGCCCAGGAGCTGCAGAGGGGAATCTTTTACTTTTATTGTGAAATTTCTGCTGACAGGTTCCCTTTAACTGGTAGAGGAGCCAGGATAAAGCAGAGCTGAACCTGTTGGGAAGCTAGGACCCAGCAGCTCTGCTCCACAGGCAGGAGACCACTGATCGGTAAGCTAATAGAAGCCTGCAGATGCCACTCTGCATAGGTTATTACTGGCCAGTGCTATCTGCAGGAGAGAGAAGTGCTGATTGCACGGTCTCCTCAGCGTCCTGACTCCCCGCGTGTCTGCAGCAGTGAGAAGCCGCACACGGGGAGTCAGAGAACAGCTGCAGACAAACGCAGGCTCCGGGACTGGGGGGGTCGGCTCTGGGGGAGGGGGGGGTCGCTCTGCTGCAGGGGGATCGCTCTGCTGCAGGGGGTGATTCATACCTCAGCAGCAGTCACAGGAGTAGGTGCGCGGTCGGCTCTGTAATGAATAGAAGGGAGAAACAGCGAGGCGGGGCTACAGTGGGTGGGTGGAGCCGGGACAAACAGCCTCACGGGCGGGACCCGGGATCAAAGGCTCAGAAGAGGGACTGTCCCGCTGTATCCGGGACGGTTGGGAGGTATGCTGTATGTATAGAATCAGCCTGATAGTGCCAGTATAGCACTGTACATATAGAATCAGCCTGATAGTGCCAGTACAGCACTGTATTTATAGAATCAGCCTGATAGTGCCAGTATAGCACTGTATGTATAGAATCAGCCTGATAGTGCCAGTATAGCACAGTATGTATAGAATCAGCCTGATAGTGCCAGTATAGCACTGTATGTATAGAATCAGCCTGATAGCGTCAGTATAGCATAGTATGTATAGAATCAGCCTGATAGCGCCAGTATAGCACTGTATGTATAGAATCAGCCTGATAGTGCCAGTATAGCACTGTATGTATAGAATCAGCCTGATAGTGCCAGTATAACACTGTATGTATAGAATCAGCTTGATAGAGCCAGTATAACACTGTATGTATAGAATCAGCTTGATAGTGCCAGTTTAGCACTGTATGTATAGACTCAGCCTGATAGTGCCAGTATAGCACTGTATGTATAGAATCAGCCTGATAGTGCCAGTATAGCACTGTACATGTAGAATCAGCCTGATAGTGCCAGTACAGCACTGTATGTATAGAATCAGCCTGATAGTGCCAGTATAGCACTGTACATATAGAATCAGCCTGATAGCGCCAGTATAGCACTGTATGTATAGAATCAGCCTGATAGTGCCCGTATAGCACTGTATGTATAGAATCAGCCTGATAGTGCCAGTATAGCACTGTATGTATAGAATCAGCCTGATAGTGCCAGTATAGCACAGTATGTATAGAATCAGCCTGATAGTGCCAGTATAGCACTGTATTTATAGAATCAGCCTGATAGCGTCAGTATAGCATAGTATGTATAGAATCAGCCTGATAGCGCCAGTATAGCACTGTATGTATAGAATCAGCCTGATAGTGCCAGTATAGCACTGTATGTATAGAATCAGCCTGATAGTGCCAGTATAACACTGTATGTATAGAATCAGCTTGATAGTGCAAGTTTAGCACTGTATGTATAGAATCAGCCTGATAGTGCCAGTATAACACTGTATGTATAGAATCAGCCTGATAGTGCCAGTATAGCGCTGTATGTATAGAATCAGCCTGATAGTGCCAGTATAACACTGTATGTATAGAATCAGCTTGATAGTGCCAGTTTAGCACTGTATGTATAGACTCAGCCTGATAGTGCCAGTATAGCACTGTATGTATAGAATCAGCCTGATAGTGCCAGTATAGCACTGTACATATAGAATCAGCCTGATAGTGCCAGTACAGCACTGTATGTATAGAATCAGCCTGATAGTGCCAGTATAGCACTGTACATATAGAATCAGCCTGATAGCGCCAGTATAGCACTGTATGTATAGAATCAGCCTGATAGTGCCCGTATAGCACTGTATGTATAGAATCAGCCTGATAGTGCCAGTATAGCACTGTATGTATAGAATCAGCCTGATAGTGCCAGTATAGCACTGTACATATAGAATCAGCCTGATAGTGCCAGTATAGCACTGTATGTATAGAATCAGCTTGATAGTGCCAGTTTAGCACTGTATGTATAGAATCAGCCTGATAGTGCCAGTATAGCACTGTATGTATAGAATCAGCCTGATAGTGCCAGTATAGCACTGTACATATAGAATCAGCCTGATAGTGCTAGTATAGCACTGTATGTATAGACTCAGCCTGATAGTGCCAGTATAGCACTGTATGTATAGAATCACCCTAATAGTGCCAGTATAGCACTGTATGTATAGAATCAGCCTGATAGTGCCAGTATAGCACTGTATGTATAGACTCAGCCTGATAGTGCCAGTATAGCACTGTATGTATAGAATCAGCCTGATAGTGCCAGTATAGCACTGTATGTATAGAATCAGCCTGATAGTGCCAGTATAGCACTGTATGTATAGAATCAGCCTGATAGTGCCAGTATAGCACTGTATGTATAGAATCAGCCTGATAGTGCCAGTATAGCACTGTATGTATAGAATCAGCCTGATAGCGCCAGTATAGCACTGTATGTATAGAATCAGCCTGATAGCGCCAGTATAGCACTGTATGTATAGAATCAGCCTGATAATGCCAGTATAGCACTGTATGTATAGAATCAGCCTGATAGTGCCAGTATAACACTGTATGTATAGAATCAGCTTGATAGTGCAAGTTTAGCACTGTATGTATAGAATCAGCCTGATAGTGCCAGTATAGCACTGTATGTATAGAATCAGCCTAACAGTGCCAGTATAGCACTGTACATATAGAATCAGCCTGATAGTGCCCGTATAGCACTGTATGTATAGAATCAGCCTGATAGTGCCAGTATAGCACTGTATGTATAGAATCAGCCTGATAGTGCCAGTATAGCACAGTATGTATAGAATCAGCCTGATAGTGCCAGTATAGCACTGTATGTATAGAATCAGCCTGATAGCGTCAGTATAGCATAGTATGTATAGAATCAGCCTGATAGCGCCAGTATAGCACTGTATGTATAGAATCAGCCTGATAGTGCCAGTATAGCACTGTATGTATAGAATCAGCCTGATAGTGCCAGTATAACACTGTATGTATAGAATCAGCTTGATAGTGCCAGTATAACACTGTATGTATAGAATCAGCTTGATAGTGCCAGTTTAGCACTGTATGTATAGACTCAGCCTGATAGTGCCAGTATAGCACTGTATGTATAGAATCAGCCTGATAGTGCCAGTATAGCACTGTACATGTAGAATCAGCCTGATAGTGCCAGTACAGCACTGTATGTATAGAATCAGCCTGATAGTGCCAGTATAGCACTGTACATATAGAATCAGCCTGATAGCGCCAGTATAGCACTGTATGTATAGAATCAGCCTGATAGTGCCCGTATAGCACTGTATGTATAGAATCAGCCTGATAGTGCCAGTATAGCACTGTATGTATAGAATCAGCCTGATAGTGCCAGTATAGCACAGTATGTATAGAATCAGCCTGATAGTGCCAGTATAGCACTGTATTTATAGAATCAGCCTGATAGCGTCAGTATAGCATAGTATGTATAGAATCAGCCTGATAGCGCCAGTATAGCACTGTATGTATAGAATCAGCCTGATAGTGCCAGTATAGCACTGTATGTATAGAATCAGCCTGATAGTGCCAGTATAACACTGTATGTATAGAATCAGCTTGATAGTGCCAGTATAACACTGTATGTATAGAATCAGCTTGATAGTGCCAGTTTAGCACTGTATGTATAGACTCAGCCTGATAGTGCCAGTATAGCACTGTATGTATAGAATCAGCCTGATAGTGCCAGTATAGCACTGTACATATAGAATCAGCCTGATAGTGCCAGTACAGCACTGTATGTATAGAATCAGCCTGATAGTGCCAGTATAGCACTGTACATATAGAATCAGCCTGATAGCGCCAGTATAGCACTGTATGTATAGAATCAGCCTGATAGTGCCCGTATAGCACTGTATGTATAGAATCAGCCTGATAGTGCCAGTATAGCACTGTATGTATAGAATCAGCCTGATAGTGCCAGTATAGCACTGTACATATAGAATCAGCCTGATAGTGCCAGTATAGCACTGTATGTATAGAATCAGCTTGATAGTGCCAGTTTAGCACTGTATGTATAGAATCAGCCTGATAGTGCCAGTATAGCACTGTATGTATAGAATCAGCCTGATAGTGCCAGTATAGCACTGTACATATAGAATCAGCCTGATAGTGCCAGTATAGCACTGTATGTATAGACTCAGCCTGATAGTGCCAGTATAGCACTGTATGTATAGAATCACCCTAATAGTGCCAATATAGCACTGTATGTATAGAATCAGCCTGATAGTGCCAGTATAGCACTGTATGTATAGACTCAGCCTGATAGTGCCAGTATAGCACTGTATGTATAGAATCAGCCTGATAGTGCCAGTATAGCACTGTATGTATAGAATCAGCCTGATAGTGCCAGTATAGCACTGTATGTATAGAATCAGCCTGATAGTGCCAGTATAGCACTGTATGTATAGAATCAGCCTGATAGTGCCAGTATAGCACTGTATGTATAGAATCAGCCTGATAGTGCCAGTATAGCACTGTATGTATAGAATCAGCCTGATAGTGCCAGTATAGCACTGTATGTATAGAATCAGCCTGATAGTGCCAGTATAGCCCTGTATGTATAGACTCAGCCTGATAGTGCCAGTATAGCACTGGCTTTAGGTTATATAGGAAAATCCTGGTGATTGATGCGCTTTATGTTCTCCTTCACGTGCATTGTTTTTTTTCACATTTTTTCAAAAGATTCTTCAAAAGTGTGTTTGTATTGTTTGTATAGTTTGTTTGTTTTCTTTTCTCCCACATTTAAACATTATTTTTTTTCTAACATCAGTGAGAAGCCAATGGAAACTCCAGAGAAATGCTATAATCAGACCATTCTGAAAAAACTCAATAAAACATCCCAACCATAACACTGCAGCCTCTAATCAATATTGCAGTTAGAAATACTCCCTGCCCTGCCCCTGTCAGTTCTGCCTCACGCTGTACAGTGCAGCCGGCTCTTCACTGCTGTTCCTCGGTTCTCCACCTGGTGGCAGTCTCCTCCTATATTACAGAAGCACGGCTCTATCTGTGCCCGGCAATGGTAACGAGTAATTTGTAACCTGCGAGTTTCCAAGAAAAGCTTCCGTTATTTCTCGGAATCTCGCCCTCACCGAGGCTTCTCTCCGCCATGTGACGCACACGGAGCCCGGATTAGTAGAACGGCTGCAGAATGGCTTCAAAACTCCAACATCTCCATTAAGTCTCTTATCTTATAATTCTTAAAGAGCCCCCTTCTCCTTACAGGTAGCAGTATATACATATATACAGGTAGAAGTATATACATATATACAGGTAGCAGTATATACACATGTATACAGGTAGCAGTGTATACATATATACAGGTAGCAGTATATACCGTACATATATACAGGTAGCAGTATATACATATATACAGGTAGCAGTATATACATATATACAGGTAGCAGTATATACATGTATACAGTTAGCAGTATATACATATATACAGTTAGCAGTATATACGTATATACAGGTAGCAGTATATACATATATACAGGTAGCAGTATATACCGTACATATATACAGGTAGCAGTATATACATATATACAGGTAGCAGTATATACATATATACAGGTAGCAGTATATACATATATACAGGTAGCAGTATATACATATATACAGGTAGCAGTATATACATGTATACAGTTAGCAGTATATACATATATACAGGCAGCAGTATATACATATATACAGGTAGCAGTATATACATATATACAGGTAGCAGTATATACATATATACAGGTAGCAGTATATACCGTACATATATACAGGTAGCAGTATATACATATATACAGGTAGCAGTATATACATATATACAGGTAGCAGTATATACATATATACAGGTAGCAGTATATACACATGTATACAGGTAGCAGTATATACATATATACAGGCAGCAGTATATACATATATACAGGCAGCAGTATATACATATATACAGGCAGCAGTATATACATATATACAGGTAGCAGTATATACATATATACATATATACAGGTAGCAGTATATACATATATACAGGTAGCAGTATATACATATATACAGGCAGCAGTATATACATATATACAGGTAGCAGTATATACATATATACATATATACAGGTAGCAGTATATACATATATACAGGTAGCAGTATATACATATATACATATATACAGGTAGCAGTATATACATATATACATATATACAGGCAGCAGTATATACATATATACAGGTAGCAGTATATACATATATACATATATACAGGCAGCAGTATATACATATATACAGGCAGCAGTATATACATATATACAGGCAGCAGTATATACATATATACAGGTAGCAGTATATACATATATACAGGTAGCAGTATATACATATATACATATATACAGGTAGCAGTATATACATATATACAGGTAGCAGTATATACATATATACATATATACAGGTAGCAGTATATACATATATACATATATACAGGCAGCAGTATATACATATATACAGGTAGCAGTATATACATATATACATATATACAGGCAGCAGTATATACATATATACAGGCAGCAGTATATACATATATACAGGCAGCAGTATATACATATATACAGGTAGCAGTATATACATATATACATATATACAGGTAGCAGTATATACATATATACATATATACAGGCAGCAGTATATACATATATACAGGTAGCAGTATATACATATATACATATATACAGGTAGCAGTATATACATATATACATATATACAGGCAGCAGTATATACATATATACAGGCAGCAGTATATACATATATACAGGTAGCAGTATATACATATATACAGGTAGCAGTATATACATATATACAGGTAGCAGTATATACATATATACAGGTAGCAGTATATACATGTATACAGGTAGCAGTATATACATGTATACAGTTAGCAGTATATACATATATTCAGGTAGCAGTATATACATATATACAGGTAGCAGTATATACATGTATACAGGTAGCAGTATATACATATATACAGGCAGCAGTATATACATGTATACAGGTAGCAGTATATACATATATACAGGTAGCAGTATATACATATATACAGGTAGCAGTATATACATATATTCAGGTAGCAGTATATACATGTATACAGGCAGCAGTATATACATGTATACAGGTAGCAGTATATACATGTATACACTGAGGTCCAGAAGAATTTGGACAGAGACACGATTTTCATTTTATGGCAGGTTCTTAAAGGGCCACTCACCCAAATTGGGCAAACGTGGGGCAATAAAGGGACAAACGATAATGACGAACAGGCCGTCCTGTAATTTGTCCTAATCACTTAAATAGAGTTTAGAGTTTAGAGTTTAATGTTGTGTATTTATGTACCTGTACTACTGACCTCCTCGTCCTGTCTAAAATGGCTGATAACAGAAAACAATAGCTCTTTCACCTCTCCTATGATCATTCCCTTCCTGCCTTGAAATGGCTGATAACAGAGAGCAATACATAAGTCGCCTCTCCTGCAGTCTTCCTTTTATTATCTGAAATGGCTGATAACAGAAATCAATAGCTTATTAAATTCTCCTACAGTCATTGGTCTTCAATCTGAAACGGCTGAATAGTGATTGACTATGCAGTAAAAATGTATCATTAATTTTTATAACTGGCTGATAACAGGGAACACAAGACTGTATTCACCGTGTCCTGTACTCAAAGAAAGAAATGAGTCAGACCTGAACTACTCTGCTGCCCAACACTCACTGGTCTGGCTGATAACAGATGACAATAGAACAACTGTCAGGTCATAAATAACTGATTGTTCATTTATTTTGTAGGCAACCTGTGAAGTGTCTGATAACAGGGAACAAAAGCTGGGTTGAAGGGTTAATCTGGGTTCAGACATTCTAATTAGGACCAAATATTAATTTCTCATTAGTTTTAAGTAACAATAACAGGTTCTGTCTCTTTAAAATAAAGCACTATTAATAAATACAGTTGTAGGTGGATACATTGTGTCACCGTCACGTGACCCCGGTGACTGTTTCTGGGGTTTTTCTGGGAATAAAGCGACTGGTCATGGCTTCTCACAATCCGTCCTCTGTATAATAAGCCGCTTTATCTGTTTCTGGGTTAAAGTGATATAATCTTTTATTTGCAGCCATTGTCTCATGTCTGTAATCCACAGAATTATAGAAAAGCTGCTCTGAAAATCTGCAGCATTTCCCTGCAGGAAGACTGGGAACGCTCTGCGGCTCTTAAAGAGACAGCGACTACAAAAAAAGAAAAATAGTGAAAAATACCATCAGTTTCTTCCCCACTTGCTTGATTTACCATAATCCAGATACCCCTCACCACTGCACCCCCCCGCCCGTCACCTACACCCCCCGCCCCTCACCACTACCACCACTCGCCCCTCACCATTACACCCCCCCACCCCTCACCAATACACCCCCGCCCCTCACCATTACACCCCCGCCCCTCACCAATACACCCCCCGCCCCTCACCATTACACCCCCCGCCCCTCAACAATACACCCCCCGCCCCTCACCAATACACCCCCCGCCCCTCACCAATACACCCCCCGCCCCTCACCATTACACCCCCCGCCCCTCACCATTACACCCCCCACCCCTCACCAATACACCCCCCTGCCCCTCACCAATACACCCCCCGCCCCTCACCATTACACCCCCCGCCCCTCACCATTACACCCCCCGCCCCTCACCATTACACCCCCCGCCCCTCACCAATACACCCCCCGCCCCTCACCAATACACCCCCCGCCCCTCACCATTACACCCCCGTTCAAGTTTCTCACAAACCTCTAATCAGTCCAGTTTCTTGCTCAGCAACAGCCTCCCCTATGAGACCACCCCCCCCTGAGAGACTACAAGACCCTATGAGAGACCACACTCCCTATGAGAGACCATCACCTCATATGAGAGACTACTACCCCCTACATGAGACCAGCACTCCCTAGGAGACACTATCACCTCCTATGCGAAACTAGTACCCACTATGTGAGACTACCACCCCCTATGAGAGACCACCATTCCCTATGAAGGGCCAACTCCCTCTATGAGAGACCACCACCCTCTATGGGAGACCACAACCCTCTATGAAAGACCACCAATCCTTATAAGAGACCACCACCCCCTATGGGGGACCACCAATCTCTATGTGAGACCACCACCACCTATGTGAGACCACCACTCTCTGAATGAGAGACCAGCACCCCCTATGTGAAACCACCACCCCTGTGAGATAACACCACCCCCTATGAGAAACAACCCCCTATGAGAGACCACCACACCCTATCTGAGACCACCATCCTGTATGGGGAACCAACCACCACCCTCTATGAGAGACCACCACCCATTATAAAAGACTACCAGCCGGTATGGGGAACCACCACCCTGTATGTGAGACCACCACCCTCTATGAGAGACCACCACCCTCTATGTGAGACCACCACCCTCTATGAGAGACCACCACCCCCTATGAGAGACCACCTTTCCCTTGGGTTTAGTGTCCCTGTCGCGGGCGGAGGAGGGGACGCTGCGCTCTCCCACTGCTCGGGACCGGCCGCTGCTGCTGCTGCGGCTGCTGCTCGGTGGTGGCTCGAGCGGTGGGCCGGATCCCGGGGACTCGATCGGCGTTCCTCGCCCGTGAGTGAAAAGGGAGATTGATTGGATTGTGGGGATTTGGATATTGGTGACACCACCGCTGCTCTAGACGGGGATCCCGGGAGCGGTGACAGGGAGCAGCTTGGTTGTTATTTCTCCCCTCCGTGGGTAGGGAGTTGGTTGTCCCGGGGCCCGGTGATGGGGTAGGGATGGATGTCAGGTGGGTTACGGGGCCTGGTGAGGTGCAGGGTCACGGGGGCAGCGCTGTGCCGCACGGCACGGTGGTACTCACTCAGCCAATGATGAGGACACAGTTCTCGGTAAAACACACGGCTGGATGGACAGGTCCCACAGACGGCTGCAGTGTTGTTTCTCCCGGCAGGTTGGTGATGACTGCCTTTCCCTGCACCTATATACAGTAGATGGTTCCAATGGGTTCCCACCGGTAACCCGCTCCCCAGCTTGGGTATGGGCTGGAGAAACCCCTTTTGCCCGCAGGCGCTGGCCCTGAGAAACAGTTGCCTTGGCGGTGCCGGTGTCTCCCTCACTTGGTTGGACTGTTGCCTTCTGTCGGGACTTGGCTGTTGGGAAACCCAGGAGGTTCCCTTCACTAACAAATTTGGCAAATTCACGGCGACTCCTAGCCTTGCCGGGGTCCGTAAGCCCCTGCCAGATGGTGCTGGCTTCTCTTTGCGTACCGGTCCGGTACCGCCGGGCCACCACCCGTCCACGGTCCTTACGGTAGACTCCAATCAGCCACTCCTGCAGACGGTCACCACCGTCTGCCAACCGTGCTGTCCTGCCCGGGCCACACACCCGGACGCTGTCAGTTAGTTGCTCCACTACTACTACTACCTCCTTCCACTTTCACCTCCAAAACTAATCTGTCTGGTTTTCCCGCCTCCAGGACTGTGAACTCCTCGGTGGGCGGGACCAACCCCCTGGTGTGGACATCAGCCCCTGGAGGAAGGCAACAAGGGTTTTATGTCTGACCTCGGTGTGCCTGACCGGGAGTGTGGGGTGTGTGGGTGTTGTTCTCTGTGGCCCCTGGCTTGTCCAGGGCGCCACATTCCTCCTTAGTTAAATGCAGACCGTCCGCGGGCTGCCCGTCCATCACCGGTTTTATTTTCACAAACTGAAAAATAGAAAAACGGTAAAACACATTACATTTATAATAACATCTTCCCACATCGGGAGGTACTCTTACTTAAACGTTACGTAACGGTTACGACTTCTGCTCTCTCCCACCCAAGCAACCTGGCCCTGATGCTGCCCCTAAGCAAACAGGCAGCACCCCTTGACCCCAGTCCAGCACAAGTTGCCCGAGCGGGCTCTGTCCTTTTCAGGGGACCCACGTCCATGGGGAACCCCTGAAACCCCCAGAGGATCGCCACCGGTTCCGGTGGTGGCTGGACCCCAGCCTGCTCCACTGTGGGCCCTTCCTCCAATCTGCCTCTCCGGAGGCGGTAACGGTGAAAGCCAGAACAACATTATTTACATGCCACTGGTTTGTGGTTGCCCTGCTAGTTCTCAGGCCTGTTCATAAGGAGTTCCTTATGCAAAAATGGTGAAGGGGGTCCCAACGGGGACCAGTTGCCGGCAACGACCGGTTCAAATCAGCAGCAAATCAGGTAACTTTCATCGATAGATTATTTACTTATCATTCATCTTCCAAAACTTTAAACAGCCCTCTGGTGGTCCCAACGGGGGACAACTTTTAGGTGGAGGACCGCTGACTTCACTGCTCGCTTTCATCATCCTCCGCCGGCCCTGGGTGGAAAAACACAGGCACCAGCCCCTCCAGTGCATAGCAGGCGCGACGAGGAAGGGCCGCCCGGTACCCGTTATTTCCGCTCCGGGGAATGTAAGTGGCCTCCATGCCATCCAGGGCGATGACTCCTTCATCCTCCTCTGAAACAGGCTCTGTGTCAGGTCCGGAGCCGCTATCATCTGACCCTATTCCAGGCGGGTTGCCGCCAGCTGCCGCAGTCTCCGGGCTCGCCACTCTTCCGGCCACTGTTGTGAGGGGATGGACGCCAGACGGACCAGCATCAGCGGGGTGCACGGGCGGGGAAGACGGGGGCAGCATGGGGGCCAGGGGTAGACCGGGTCCCTCAGCCGCATTGGCCGGTCCCTTGGGGACACAGGGGCGTGGGTCACTCACCAGCTCCTCCATCATTGCTTCCATTCCGTACACCCGGGCGACCACAGCTACCTCCTCCACCTCCACGGTCCACTGCTCCATCAGCCTACATATCTGCCTCCGGTAATGTCGGCAGATCCCTGCCGTTTGGGCCCTCAGCCATGCCGCTGTTCCGGGCACCGGCTCGGTAGCCTCCGCATAGCTGGGTGGAGCGGACATTCTTTGCAGGGGTTAGCGGATCGTGGGGTCCCGGCATCCCTGTTCGTATAGCCACGCTCACATGCGACCAGCCGCCATTTCATCCCCCTTAGCCTCTTTCCGGCTCCTCCTCTACAGGGGCAGGGTTTTGGCCTTCGCGCCTCCACTACTCGAGGAGACGCTCGAGCGGGAATTCTTCGCGCCCAAGATGGCGGCATCTCAAATTTTCCGGCCGGACACCTCCGGCGGTAACAAGGCGCACCTCTACCAGACGGCAGAGCGGTAGGATCCTGTTCGTGACGCCAAGTTGTCGCGGGCGGAGGAGGGGACGCTGCGCTCTCCCACTGCTCGGGTCCGGCTGCTGCTGGTGCTGCTGCTCGGTGGTGGCTCGAGCGGTGGGCTGGATCCCGGGGACTCGAGCGGCGTTCCTCACCCGTGAGTGAAAAGGGGATTTTGATTGTGGGGGTTTTGGATATTGTCCGTGACGCCACCCACGATTGTGGTGATATTGGTGACACCACCGCTGCTCTGGACGGGGATCCCGGGAGCGGTGACAGGGAGCAGCTTGGATGTTGGTTCTCCCCTCCGTGGGTAGGGGGTTGGTTGTCCCGGGGCCCGGTGATGGGGTAGGGATGAGTGGCAGGCGGGTTACGGGGCCTGGTGAGGTGCAGGGTCGCGGGGGCAGCGCTGTGCCGCACGGCACGGTGGTACTCACTCAGCCAATGATGAGGACACAGTTCTCGGTAAAACACACGGCTGGATGGACGGGTCCCACAGACGTATGTGGAATATACCGCAGTACTGTATGTGGAATATACCGCAGTACTGTATGTGGAATATACCGCAGTACTGTATGTGGAATATACCGCAGTACTGTATGTGGAATATACCGCAGTACTGTATGTGGAATATACCGCAGTACTGTATGTGGAATATACCGCAGTACTGTATGTGGAATATACCGCAGTACTGTATGTGGAATATACCGCAATACTGTATGTGGAATATACCGCAGTACTGTATATGGAATATACTGCAGTACTGTATGTGGAATATACCGCAGTACAGTATGTGGAATATACCGCAGTACTGTATGTGGAATATACCGCAGTACTGTATATGGAATATACTGCAGTACTGTATGTGGAATATACCGCAGTACAGTATGTGGAATATACCGCAGTACTGTATGTGGAATATACTGCAGTACTGTATGTGGAATATACCGCAGTACAGTATGTGGAATATACCGCAGTACTGTATATGGAATATACTGCAGTACTGTATGTGGAATATACCGCAGTACTGTATATGGAATATACTGCAGTACTGTATGTGGAATATACCACAGTACAGTATGTGGAATATACCGCAGTAATGTATGTGGAATATACCGCAGTACTATATAGGGAATATACCGCAGTACTGTATGTGGAATATACCGCAGTACTGTATGTGGAATATACCGCAGAACTGTATGTGGAATATACCACAGTACTGTATGTGGAATATACCACAGTACTGTATGTGGAATATACCGCAGTACTGTATATGGAATATACCGCAGTACTGTATGTGGAATATACCGCAGTACTGTATGTGGAATATACCGCAGTACTGTATATGGAATATACCGCAGTACTGTATGTGGAATATACCGCAGTACAGTATGTGGAATATACCGCAGTACAGTATGTGGAATATACCGCAGTACTGTATATGGAATATACTGCAGTACTGTATGTGGAATATACCGCAGTACTGTATAGGGAATATACCGCAGTACTGTATGTGGAATATACCGCAGAACTGTATGTGGAATATACCGCAGTACTGTATATGGAATATACCGCAGTACTGTATATGGAATATACCGCAGTACTGTATGTAGAATATACCGCAGTACAGTATATGGAATATACCGCAGAACTGTATATGGAATATACCGCAGTACAGTATATGGAATATACCGCAGAACTGTATATGGAATATACCGCAGTACTGTATGTGGAATATACCGCAGTACAGTATGTGGAATATGCCGCAGTACTGTATATGGAATATACCGCAGAACTGTATATGGAATATACCGCAGTACTGTATGTAGAATATACCGCAGTACTGTATATGGAATATACCGCAGAACTGTATGTGGAATATACCGCAGTACTGTATATGGAATATACCGCAGTACTGTATATGGAATATACCGCAGTGGAATCTAATATATAAAGCTGAATATGTGTGTGTGTGTGTGTTTGTGTGTGAATGTTTGGGATTGGCATCTGCACCTTCGCAGCTACTTTTAACCCCGCACTTTACAGATATTCACCAAAGAACCTGTCTCCATTAAAGCGAATGGAGCTGGGAGCCACAGTGCAGCCAGAACTTCAGAAGAATGCGCAGCCACGCCCTTAAATGGAATGTTGGCGTGTCACAATGCAGCCAGGAAAAGAGACAGACAGGGAAAGAGACAGACAGAGAGACAGACACAAAGAGACAGACTGACAGGGTAAGAGACAGACACAAAGAGACAGGCACAGACAAAGAGACAGACTGACAGGGAAAGAGACAGACAGGCAAAGAGAGGGAAAGAGAGAGACAGGTTAAGAGACAGACACAGACAGGTAAAGAGACAGACACAAAGAGACAGAGACAGACACAGGGAAACAGACAGACAAGGAAATAGAGGGTAAGAGACAGACAAAGACAGGTAAAGAGACAGACAAAGAGACAGACACAGGGAAAGAGACAGAGGGAAAGAGACAGACAGGGAAAGAGACAGACAGGAAAAGTGACAGAGATAGATAGACAGACAGGGAAAGAGATTGAGACAGACGGAGAAAGAGACAGAGACAGTCAGAGACAGACAGGGAAAGAGACAGACACACAAAGAGAGAGAGAGAGAGACAGAGATATATATACAGAGGGGCAGACAGACATTATAATTACATTTCTATCTATTTGTTTTGTGGTTTTTGTGTGCAGAATACATTTTTGTTAATACATTCTATTTTGTTAACTGCAGTTATTAACCCAGGAGAAGTCGGGTAGTACAGCTAGTAGTCTTATAAAATTAATCTTTTTTTTTTTATTACCTATTGGAGGCTGTGACGTCCTCCGTGGCCTCCGCTCCCTGTCTGACTGATCTCCTCCCATCAGAATAAGGCTATGTGCACACGGGACTCTGTAACCGTGAAATTTGCCATGGAAAACCTGTGGATTTATCTGAATTTTCTAGATAAGTCCGCAGGTTTCAGCATGTACAGAGACTCCCCATGTTATCCTATGGGGCATGGGGAGTGTGTGTCCATTCTGCAGACACGTGCGGCTGCGGAATATGCTGCGGATCTCCCGCAGCCGCACATAACTGCATGTCAATTATTCCTGCAGAATTACCTGCGGAAATCCCGGCCCTCCACTATGGAGATAGAGGCCGGGACTTCCGTAGGTAAGCCGCATGAATGTCCGCAGGTTTACTGCAGCTATTTCGCTGGAATCCTGCAGCTTTATATAGCTGCAGATTCCGGGGAGCTGCTGCGGGAAACCTGTGGCCTACCTTCGGATATATCCGCGGATACAGAGTCCCGTGGCACATAGCCTACAACCCTGTGCCCACGGGAGAAAATACCTGTGGATTTTGCTGCTGAAAACTTGCAGATTTTCTAGATTTTCCAGATAAATCCACAGGTTTGCGCAAGTACAGACACTCCCCATGTTATCCTATGGGATTTGGGGAGTGCTGTATCAATGCTGGGGTACATGCGGCTGCAGAATATGCTGTGGATATCCTGCAGCCGCAAAGAACTGCATGTCAATTATTCCTGCGGATTTTCCTGCGGATTCCTGCTTTTCTACTATGGAGATATGGGGGAGGAGGGGAATCCGCAGGAATAACGCTCAAATTCCGCACGATCTCCGCAGGCTTTCCGCAAAAATTCCACATGAAATCCGCAGCAATGGATAGCTGCAAATTCCGGGGAGCTGCTGCGTGAACCTGCGGAAGTACCTGCATATAATTCTGCAGGCAGGCTCTCATGGGCGCAGGGCCTCAGGCTAGTAATTGACTAATTGATTAATGCTGGATCTTTCCTGCCCATCAGTTTGTAGGATTTTAGTGCTGGAGGGTCATGATATCAGGTCCCCTGTGGGGGGCGCTGTGGGGAAATTGCAGACTATCTGGCAGGTTATTAAGTGGCAGCTGCAGGATATCCCAGTTTCAGTCTAACATAATGGGATTGTTGACTGTGGAGAGCCCCTTTAATGGCAGGATAGCCGGGATACCGGAGCCATGCTTTCCCTGTATCAGTGATTCCTATGTCCCGGCAGTTTTCCATCCCATCACTGAGCAGTAACTGGTCCTGTGAAGTTTACGAGCGCGGGGGCGGGGCTATCACTGGGGAAGTGTCGCTAATTGCACTGATGGAAATGCTTTTCTCTCTAATGCGCTGAGATCAGAAGCTGCGGACACGAAATTCATAAAACATTCAGTGTTTCCAGAAGTCGCTGCGTCAGGACGAGCCACAGAGATTCACGGCTCTGGACACAATCGTGTGGATTCCGGCATTTCCCTCATATATTGCAGTGATGCTGAGAACCACAATGTATCAGGCAGAATACGAGCCGCTCCTGGCAGCCTGTACTCTGCATGTGGATGAGATACAATGTATCAGGCGGAATACGAGCCGCTCCTGGCAGCCTGTACTCTGCATGTGGATGAGATACAATGTATCAGGCGGAATACGAGCCGCTCCTGGCAGCCTGTACTCTGCATGTGGATGAGATACAATGTATCAGGCGGAATACGAGCCGCTCCTGGCAGCCTGTACTCTGCATGTGGATGAGATACAATGTATCAGGCGGAATACGAGCCATTCCTGGCAGCCTGTACTCTGCATGTGGATGAGATACAATGTATCAGGCGGAATACGAGCCGCTCCTGGCAGCCTGTACTCTGCATGTGGATGAGATACAATGTATCAGGCGGAATATGAGCCGCTCCTGGCAGCCTGTACTCTGCATGGGGATGAGATACAATGTATCAGGCGGAATATGAGCCGCTCCTGGCAGCCTGTAGTCTGCATGTGGATGAGATACAATGTATCAGGCGGAATACGAGCCGTTCCTGGCAGCCTGTACTCTGCATGTGTGACGCTCTGGACTAGCCAGGTAGTCACAGGTAGGCCCTTGCACGAACACCCGTCCCCTAAAAAGGTGTCATCAGCCAACCTTAAAACCCTAGTCACCTCCCTCCGGGTTTGATGTTGACACCAGGGGGGCGGAGCCAGGCGGTTGGACACGCCCACCGAGGAGAACACAGGTCCTGAGGCAGGAAACAGAGAGCAGATTAGTCTGAAGTTCAAGTATAGCAGCAGGCCTGTCCTCAGGTCTGACAGGTGCCAGGGTCGAAGCCCCGTCACCTCTGGCTAGGAGGCATACGGTGGCCTCATCCTGCAGGAGCCGGGGAGACGGCTCGGTGGAACCGTAAGGGACCGGGGCAGGGTAGTGGCCCGCCGGTACCGAACCGGGGAACCGACCGAAAACCGGAGCACAAAGGGGGTTACTCAGACCCTGAAACACGGTCCCGAAACTACTGGACCCCGTTAATTAACTGATTGAGGTCTGGACTTTAGGTCCTTTCCCACCCAAGTCCCGACTGAAGACAACAGCCCACCGAGGGGGATAAAAAGCCACCGCTCAGGCAAAGAGATCCCACGGACCAGCGTCTGGGGCAAACGGGCTCTCCTGACACAGAACGCCGGGGAGCGGGCTCCCGTTGCTGAAGAGCGGGCTGCCCACAGCTACACACAAGAGGCAGGAGAAAGGCGGGGACCACCAACCCGAGTGGGGGACCAGACGCAGCCGGCTGCGGGCATCGACCACCATCATCTTGGTTTACCAGAGACTCTTGTGCATCTGTCATAGTGAGTGCCACTGTGCCCTCGGGCCACGCATCGCCCTGCACCGCCTCACACCAACATATCATCCCAACCGGGTCCCGGGGCCATCACCCCTACCCACGGAGGGGTTAACACCTCTGCTGCGCAACACCTCCCCCGGGTGCCTAGTGAACAGCAGCGGTGGTGTCCACATTCACCACAACCCGTGGGTGGTGTCACGAACTCTAACAAAAAACCACGGCCTCGGCCGTAACCCTAACCCCCCCCCCCCCCGTAAAAACGCCAGCCCCTTCCAGAGCGAAGTGACCCCCGGTCCGGAGGCGCTCGAGCCACTGATAAACGAGCCCGGATCCGAGCGGCTGCAGCCGAGCGCGGGGCGGTACACATCGACTCTTCTGGCGTCACGAACAGGATACTTACCTAATCACCTACCTGGTGAAGTGCGCCTTGAAGTAGAAGTCAGCGGTGACCCGTTGAAAAATTTCAGAATCCGCCATCTTTTGGCACGAAGATTCCCGCTAAAGCCGTCTTCCCCGCGAAAAGAGCACGAGAGTTGAAGCCCCGCCCCCTGGAAACTCGGCCGTGCAGTAAAGCGTGCGGTCAAAAAGCGAAACTGCCCAGCAAAAACAGGGAGTGATGCGAAAAGACCAAGGAGGAGCAGATGGAGGATGTCTGCTCCCAAGCCTGATGCCGGCCCAGAGCTGACCGCAGGAGCGGCGCGCCCGTCAGGGAAGTCGCCGGCGAGGAAGAAGAAGCCGCAGCTCCCGCTCTGGTCGCAGGAGCGGGGGATTCCGAGGCTCCGGTGGTAACTCCCTGTGTGGTGGTGCCTGAGGGCGAAGAGGCCGCGGCCCAGCTATGGAAGTCGAAGCGGGAGGGTATGGGCTGGCACCAGGGACTGCCGCGTGGTTCGAACGGAGCATGGCGCGGTTTTGCCTCCAGGTACGGGTCGAATCGATGCAGCAGGCCCTGGGCTGGAGGGGGGAGATGGAAAAAATGGTGGCGGTGGTGTGGGCACATGAGAAGCCCGCCTCGCGGGAGGATAAGGCCACGCAGACCCCCTCAGCCCTATCAGCCGGCCTGGAGGCCGAATCTCCTCAGGATGAGGGTGGTGAACCCCAGGCGGCTCAATCCCAGGAGGGAACGGCGATGTCTGCAGGGCTGCCCCAGTACACCGTGGAGGCCGTGAATCCTCGGATGTTCCGTCCCTGGTTCGGTGTGCCCGGGTGCCCGCAGCAGCGGGAGCGGCCCGACCCCCTGCAGTAGAAGAAGAATGTTGAAAAGGTAGCGGTTCCCGGCTACCATGTTCCCGTCCCCGTTGGGTCTTTGCTGTTAATACCCCGTTTTAAACATAGACAAGGCCGAGAACTTGCAGGCCAACCCAAAAACACTATTGGGCCTTGTAAATAGCCCGTTTAACAACCCTTTCTTGTCTGCAGTCTCCGGAGAGGCTGGTTGGAGGAAGGGCCTGCGGTAGAGTCAGCCGAGGTCCCGTCACCATGGCAACCGGTGACTACCCTCCGGGGCCAGGGGTACCCTGGACGTGGGACCTCTGAGAGACTGCCGGGTATGGAACTTTGTACCCGGCCCATTGAGGGCAATACCCAAACCCATACCCGATTCCTGGACTGGGGAAAAGGGGTGCTGACCTGTTCTTAGAGGCAGCATCAAGGGGTAGGTTTGCTTGGGTGGGCACTGAAAGGACCCGGTCCCGTTTAATAATAATGTTTATTACGTTTGCAACGTTAAAGTAACATGCCTCCCGTAAGGGATGATTCCAACACTTGCTTAAATGTAAAAAGTTTATTATAATTGTACCTGTTTTTCCCGTTTTATCTTTTCCAGTTTTTCAAAATAAACCGGTGGTGGTTGGACAGCCCGCGGACGGTCTGTATTAAACCAAGGGGGAATGTGACGCCCTGGACTAGCCAGGTAGTCACAGGTAGGCCCTTGCACGAACACCCGTCCCCTAAAAAGGTGTCATCAGCCACCCTTAAAACCCTAGTCACCTCCCTCCGGGTTTGATGTTGACACCAGGGGGGCGGAGCCAGGCGGTTGGACACGCCCATCAAGGAGAACACAGTTCCTGAGGCAGGAAACAGAGAGCAGATTAGTCTGAAGTTCAAGTATAGCAGCAGGCCTGTGCCCAGGTCTGCAGCTTTTTGACAGGTGTCTGGGTCGGAGCCCAGTCACCTCTGGCTAGGAGGTAGACAGTGGCCTCATCCTGCAGGAGCCGGGGAGACGGCTCGGTGGAACCGTAAGGGACCGAGACAGGGTAGTGACCCGCCGGTACCGAACCGGGGAACCAACTGGAAACCGGAGCACAAAGGGGGGTACTCAGACCCTGAAACGTGGTCCCGAAACTACCAGACCCCGTTAATTAACTGATTGAGGTCTGGACTTTAGGTCCTTTCCCACCCAAGTTCCGACTGAAGACAACATCCCAACAAGAGGGATAAAAAGCCACCGCTCAGGCAAAGAGATCCCACGGGCCAGCGTCTGCGGGCAACGGGCTCTCCCGGCACACAACGCCGGGGAGCGGGCTCCCGTTGCTGAAGCACGGGTTGTCCACAGCTACACTGAAGGTGCAGGAGAAAGGCGGGGACCACCAACCCGAGTGGGGGACCAGACGCAGCCGGCTGCGGGCACCGACCACCATCATCTTGGTTTACCAGAGACCCTTGTGCATCTGTCATAGTGAGTACCACTGTGCCCTCGGGCCACGCATCGCCCTGCACCGCCAAGCACCCAAATACCATCCCAAACAGGCCCCGGGACCATCACCCCTACCCACGGAGGGGTTAACACCTTTGCTGCACAACACCTCCCCCAGATACCTAGTGAACAGCAGCGGTGGTGTCCACATTCACCACAACCCGTGGGTGGCGTCACGAACTCTAACAAAAACCACGGCCTCGGCCGTAACCCTAACCCCCCGTCAAAACGCCAGCCCCTTCCAGAGCGAAGTAACCCCCGGTCCGGAGGCGCTCGAGCCACTGACAAACGAGCCCGGATCCGAGCGGCTCAGCTGCAGCCGAGCTCGGGGCGGTACACATGTGGATGAGATAAAATGTATCAGGCGGAATACGAGCCTCTCCCGGCAGCCTGTACTCTGCATGTGGATGAGAACCAATCTATCAGGCGGAATACGAGCCGCTCCCGGCAGCCTGTACTCTGCATGTGGATGAGATACAATGTATCAGATGAAATACGAGCTGCTCCTGGCAGCCTGTACTCTGCATGTGAAAGAGATACAATGTATCAGGTGGATTATGAGCCTCTCCCGGCAGCCTGTGCTCTGTATTTGGATGAGATACAATGTATCAGGTGAAATATGAGCCTCTCCCGGAAGCCTGTACTCTGCATGTGAATAAGATACAATGTATCAGGCGGAATACGAGCTGCT